>NC_027755.1:30345298-30399524 GCF_000695525.1 Brassica oleracea var. oleracea | reverse complement strand
GACTTTTCTTACGCTTCATATTAATGCACACTAACCCAAGTATTTTGGTTTTAAAATTAAGGCAGAGAATAGCGCAAATATTATACTCTTACAAAAAAGTAATCATCAAGTTCTCATAAGTCATAACCCCTTTCGTAGATTCTCATATAGGCTATCTGATATCTCATAACCCATTATGATCTAGAATGTAGTATACAGATAGTGGAATTGTGTTTTTCTCACATAGTCCATATACTCACACTTAAAAAGGATAGGTGTTAATTTGTTGACGATTAGTCAACATAGACTGGTCTTTACTCGTTAATCAACCACTCAATATATAGATTAAGAATATGACCGATCCTGACCAAACACACATTGTCTTGTGATATACTGGTTGAATAATGTTTTTCAACAAAGTTGAGTTACTGGATCCGATTCTGATTAGCGAGCATAAAACTTTCTTATCTGCTTTAGTCATAGGTCTTGTATGCATTCTCAGTCATGGACTGCAATTCTTGTTTGTCCTAATAAGAAAAACCGTAGATCGTATAAAATGAATTGTATTCAAATATTACAAAATTTCATTAAGTTACATCTAGTCACCAATTTATATAAAAAACCAGCGGTATTAAAGAATTGTTTTGTTCCTTCTTTTCTTCATCCAACGTGGCTCCAGAACTCTCCCAAGAACGTCTTATCCGCATCAAGACTGGGTAAATACGCCGGCTCCATGAATATCTGCCTCACCGAGTCACACTCCGTGTTCGTCTCCGCGCTCCCCATCACCGCCGCAACCACCTGCTTATACGCGAAGAAGAACCTCTTCGCCACCGCTTCCACACCTTGCATCCCTTGAAGCAAATGAATCTTATCGCACTCCTCTCCCTTTCTCGTGTAAAGCCTCATCGCCGCCTGGGATCGAACTCAATGCCCAGCACAAATGGCACCTTCTCCCTCAAGCCCTTGGACATCTTCGTCGTCTCCACCAAACCTAGAAAAGAAAAAAATCGGGAAGAAACAAAAAGAAACCAAAGTATCTCAACACACACTTCTAAATGGTCAAATTTTATATAATTCCAACACACAACTCTAAATGGTCAGGTTTTATATAATATATGTGCGGTTCAACAAATGAGATGTAATACTTAGTAGGAATTAGAGAGAAGTGCAGTTATTAATACCAATTTCATAATATATTAGATAACAGGAAATTCAGAACCTGAAACATATAACCTTGACAACATTGAGATCGTATAAAATCTGCACATCCGGACAGGTAGAAGTTTACAATAGATTCCAAAGAGCTCATAACCATCACTTCCCTTTGAATTCCTCCTTTGCTGTTAGCCGGTCATTGACATGAATGAAGCTTAAAAGACTGGTTACACTAAACACTTAATGGCCAGCTACAAAACTCCATAAAGATGCATACTTGGAGGAATAAAAGATACTTTGCAGTATATATGTAACCAATGAGATGGAACTTCTCACTCACCTTTCTGGTGTGTCGTAAAAGAGTAGGACAACAGACCAGACCCGTCGCTCCGAACTTCACTGGAGAACCTGTGCCACCGAGTACTTGGCCACTAACAAAATTCAATCTTAAAGAAATCAAAACAGGTCTAAGAACAAATAATTCCAAATAATTAAAATAGATTGGAAAGAAGAAAAAGAAGCACAAAACATATGTATCTAGGAGCTGGAGGCGTCTCTGTCTAAGCCTATTATGGAGGTTGTTAACCATCTATGTCGTGACGGAATGCACTCTTGGAGCTCGGAGATAGACATTCCGAATGCAAACTTAGCCTTCTCCACCACCGATCAAAAGAGTGGATTTGGTGGAGTTACATGAGGGAAAGAGGAGACGAAAGCTGAAGCAGTCAGACAGGCTTGACGTAGTTGATGCTTCTGTCCTGAGAGAAAGAGAAGTGCAACTGCTCAGGTTTTGATAAATATGAATCTAAATGCAGATGTGTTCAAAAATAACGATGAACATGATTTATTAGAACAGAATCACCTTAGCATCCTGGAGGAGCATATCTAAAACCATGAGTTCGCCACCGTGTTTGATGTTTCTGGCTAACTTCCCGTCTTCAGATCAGCAAGAATGAGTTAGTCATTTTACTAAGAACAAAGTTTGGATTGTAATAGGATTGTTGAGGATGATGTTTATGGGAAGAAGAGAGACCTTTTTATAGGTGAACTTGCACCGCCTTGAAGGGAGATGAGAAGTTTTGAATAGTAATTGTGGATGAAGTGGTTCCAAGGAGTAAAGAAGGCTGTTAGTGGTGATGAACCACTTAATCCCGTAACGTATCACAAGCAATGAATCGGAGAAGAAACGCCAGGAAGGAGACCGACAAAGAGATCCAACACGAATATTTGACACGGGCAACCACTTAGAACCTCCATTGGAGTTTGACCTAGTCAAGTTCATATAACGACGAACCCTAAAACTCATCGAAGAAGAAGAAGACGAAAGTCTGAAGATGGTAAACTATTAGATTTTGTTTGGTTAGCCCAAATAATGTGTTTCCTAGCCCACAAAATAATTGAACGTTAAAGCCCACCACTAAATCAGTCGTATAGCCCATTTAAAGAGATCCGTAATGAAATAAACGAAATTGACGATAGAAGCCCAGCGAAACCCGATTGCGTAGATTTAAATGAAGTGGTGCGTTTTGGAAAAATGGGACACGTGTCACAACCAGAAGACTCGACTTTCTGACGTGGCATCTGACGTGTCCTCACAGGAGAGTCACAAACATTTTTTTATAATAATAGATATTACTAAGAATATAAATGCATCATTACTCATAACTATAACATTGATTTTCCAAATTTGAAGACCATCTTAATGATGTTGAGATTCAAATTAGTGGTACTAGATTTTTAAGGTTCTTAAAGTTGACATATGATTGATCAAATGGTTGTGAAAATATAAAGTGATATGAATGATAAATATGCTATGTGAGACTAAATCCATTTGTTTAGTTTGTACAAGGTAAGCACTTTCATTCAAATAAATTTCAATTTTGATAAGCTTATCTTATAAGATAGTGATCACACATACAAATTCAGTGTGTTCCTAGAAGCTAAACCCTTAATCAAAAAGGAAATGAAAAAAATTGCCCAAAAATTAATTTGTGTAATTTTTCAAAATAAATTATAATGTTAATCATAATGATACTAACCATATAACATAAAAACAGAGATAACAATTTCATAATGCATTTTGTAACAAAGATGTTTGTTGTTAGCTGATAATTATTATCAGACAACTCATTGAAGAAAAAAATTGAAATTGGTTACACTTCTGTTCCAAGCGGCCAATAGTTGGATCAACTTCGCATTGAACAAACGCGTAACCAATCTCACATTTTGCTTCACTGAATTGTCTTATGATTATAATGGGCTGCCAAAAAGCATCTTTGTTGCAAATTTTCTTGTGAAATTGAAAATCGGCATTGTCCACCATGTTATTTCCTTTGCTTCCAATGTGAAAGTTCATTTACCAGTCTAAACTACACGATGATACAACTGCAGATTATAAAGCTCTGGATTTTGTTTCACTCGTTGAAGCATATCATTCTTGCCTAGAAACATCTCCGGTGAAGGTTTTGAAGATCTACGACTTTGACCAATCTGCTTTAGATATGGACAGCTTTGCTGCGTGGTGAGACACTTCTTGGTGACCATGCCTCATCTTAAAAGAGTTATGGTTTACTGTGATGGAAATCTTGAGACTCGTCTGAATCTATCAAGAAAAATTCGAAGGATTCCAAGAAATGCTTCATCCATGTGTAGGAACTAAGTACTTGAGTGCTACCTAGATAACCTTTAGGTCTCTTTTGCCTTAAATATCTAATTTTATATATGGTTTTGTTTGTCTTTTGTTGATGTGAAAACTCAAAACCATGTTCTGATGTTTGTCTATTGTTGATGTTAAACTCAAAAACTCTATTCTGATGATTGTCTTTCGCTGATGTTAAACTCAAAGGTTGTTTATGTTTGTATTTTGTTGTGTGGAAACTCTATGACTTTTGTTGATGTAAAACTCAAAAAGTTGTTTATGTGTTTAGTTTATGACTTGTTTGTGCTTCTTTTTTATGTGTTGTTGGTTTAAGCATATGTTGATATGGCCTATATTGTTGCTTTTGATTTTAGATTGACTCGAGATCAAACAAACTTTGGCAGGTAGATCAAAGTCATAAGTTTTTGGTGAACGACTTGACTACTAACCAATTGCACATATGTTGAATGAAAAAAAGAGGAATTTGAAGATGAGGCGAGAGATGTTGAGGTTGTTTGCTCTTACTTCTTTGGTCAATTTGCTCAACATTCAGTCGAAAAAGAAATTTTTTTTGCTCAGCATCTCCATAGCTATCTTTTTATGTTTTTTGTCTATGTTTTTTACCGTATCTATGTGTATATGGGGTGATATTATAAATGAGACCAATTCATATGGAATCACTATATTGTTATGTTGAAAGCTGTGGTGTAGCCAATTGGTAAATGTTTGTTTTGTATCAAATTCTTATGTTGTGGTCAAGAAAAATACATATACTAATTATTTAGAGAAATGACCTCAAAATGAACTTGAACCAAAATTTTCATTCCAATTTAGAAAATGTTAGTGGGAAATGAATTCATGTAGAGTTGGTTGATTTCAAGAATGAAAAGATTTCTTAAATTTATAAAGAATTATAATGAGTTTTTCATATTTTAAAAAATCTATGAAACTATTATAGTACAATGATTTTAAAAATCTTCGGGAGGATATATGCAATACTTTAAAAGTTTTGTTTCGTAAGCTAAAATGTTAAGAATTCAAATCTCAGTAACATTAGATTTTGATAGAATTGTAGAATCATTAATACTCAAACTTTTTAAATGGTTACACAAATTCTTGCAATCATTTTAAAATTGGAGGCGGGAGTGTTAGCTGGAGCTATACTTAAAATGATTGTAAGAATTTTAAATTCTATAGTTATTGTTTGAGTTTTAATGATTCTACGATTCTATCAAAATCTAAAATTAAACAATAACTATAAAATTTAAAATTCTTACAATCATTAAACAATAACTATAGAACTTAAAATTCTTATTATCATTTTAAGTATCTCCAGCTATAACCCCGCCTCCAGAGGTCCAAAATCACTAAGTGTCAAATGGTATTAGTGTGATAACTCTTGAATGCAGAATAACGCAGCCACGCTTCAAAATAAAGATCTTTATCTTTTTTTTTTTTTTTTGCTCAGTAACTCAACTCCGACTCTTCCAATGGCGACCATAGCTAGTCTGCTGGCTTCAACCCGAAACCCATTCCCCTGCTTCCGCCAACCACTGTATCCAGGAAGCCGCTCCCTCGTATTCCGCCGCTACCTAGAGCCCTGCGGAAGACGAACTCCTACCGTTCCTAGATTCATTCGAGCTTGCCAACCTTCAGAAAAGGTTCTCCATCGCTGCCCTCATTGAAATGATCTAAACTTTGTTGAAAAGAACTTGTTTTTGACTCGTTGGAGACCAAACTGTTTTGTTCCATAGGTAGGTGGTGATGGAGGAGGGGTCTCAGCTTCTGCTAAAAGTTACCATTTTGGGAATGAGTTGCTGAGTTTTGCTTCAGATAATTTCTTGCCTCTAGGTAAAATTACATTCTTCTTAAGCATTCTTTGTTTTTTTTTTTGCCTTACTTCTTGATGTGCAATGTGGGTTAATTGTTTACAGCTCTTGTTACTGGTGTGGGAATGGGTTTTGCAAACCCATCTCTTGGCTGTCTTGCAGACAAATACTCTCTTTCAAAGTTCAGCACATGTGGGATCTTTATTATCTCAGGTGATTCTATCATTCTATATGTACCATTTCTTTGTCTTCATGTTGATGTAGCTGATAAGTCCACAGTGTACTCATTCTCTGTATTGTGGAACAGGGTTGACTTTACGTACTGAAGCAATTGGTGCTGCTGTGAAAGGATGGCCTCTTGGTATCTTCGGTCTAGTATGTTCTTGATTCCTGTTTAGCTTTCATACCTTCTCTGAATGGTTCATGTTTTCTCTAGTTTAGATCTCCTCTGCTAATAAGACAATGTAATGAGTAGAAACCCCTTATTGTCCCCAATGTACTTTTCTTCAGTCATGTTTTATGACTTGCAGAATGTTTGATCTTTTGGTAGTGATTTTTCTTAGCTTATGTTAGTTATATACTACATAATTAAGATTTTTCTCTCCTTTTCAGGCCTCTATTTTGTTGCTCACTCCATCCTTCTCAAGGCTAGTTATGCTATTCCAACTCCAACCTCAGGAGCTTGTTACAGGTTACTCTGTCTCTCTCTCTCTTCAACTAGAATAAAGATCATGCTCTTTCCTGATTGATACTGCTTTATAACTGACTTGCATTGGTTTACCGTAAGGAAATCTACAGTTTTGAGTAAATTTGTTTCTGGTTTGATAGATAGCCACCAGTTTTACATGTACAACTAGTTTTAGTTTCTGAGACAGATTGATGATACTGGTTGACCAAAGAGCCAATTTCATTTCCTTTGTGATTTTGTATCCAACAGCATCCACATTGATGTCTTGTTTAGATCTTATTCAATTTCTATTTAAGAGTGACGGGCAGGAAAAGCTTACAAGTTGCATAATATTAAATGCAACTTGATTAGTTAGTGCCCTATAGTCTTTTCTCTTGATACTTTATTCTTCAGTTAATCACTTAATTTGCGGACTCGAAAACTTAACTATGTCATCATACATATTTACAGGGCTAGGTATATTTTGCTGTATGCCAACCACCTTATCAAGTGGTGTTGCCCTCACTCACGTACTCAGTTTGATATATTTTTCCAAAATCAATATTTTGTGCATAATTGTTTTTTTCTGCGTTCTCCATTAACTTACCACAATTCCAATTCAGCTTGCTGGGGGAAACTCTGCTCTTGCTCTGGCGGTCACTGTGGCATCCAACTTGTTAGGCATTTTAACTGTAAGTACATAATTATCTGTTACCCCTTTGAAACTAGGAGTTGATCAATGCTGAATCAAGGATAGTTCTAGTCAGATTGCTTCCTGTTCTATTCAGGGATTGCTAGGCAATTGTTTCAAAATAGCATACGGTCTTGCATTATGATTTCAGTCACTGATGCTAACATGGTTGGCTTGACACATTTTATCAGATTCCGTTTTGGGTATCAAGATACATAGCCGGAGGAGTAGGGGTCTCGTTTCCCACTGACCAACTATTCAGAAGTCTTATAGTTACTCTGTTAATCCCTTTGATCATTGGCAAGGTGAGACCATCTTTCTGTGTGACCTACCTTTTGATGATTTCATTTCAGTTTTTATTATATGGGACACTAATTGTGAAAGCTTTAGTATTCAGTGGCGGTTGTTGCCAAAACCTATTTTATCACTTAAGAGTGGGGCTTTGACATATTTGTGTGTGTTATCTGTTATAGGTTATTCGGGAAACATTCAAAGGTGAGCCTCATTTGTTATCTCTCCCCTTCTGGTGAAACTAATTTGAATATATGAACTCTATGGTTAATCATCTAGAACTAGAATATTTTCAAATGTGATACACAAGTGATGATAATTGACTAACTCTATTGAAAACAGTTTTGGAGGAGAGCCACTTTAGTGTGACAATGAGTCTCTTATTGAAATGTGTGATACAGGTTTCGCAAACTTTGTTGACAACAACCGTAAACTGTTTTCGAGAATGAACGCAATCTGCCTCAGTTTGGTAAGACTTCTAAACCATTTCTAGCAGGAATCTTAATGTTGACACTTTATCCGTAGGAAGTTAGAACTATTCCATGAAATTAATGTGCCTAATGCCATTTCAAAGCTTGAATCAAATAGTAGTTATCAAATGGTCTGACTTTGTTATTGCATTTACCTTTTTTTTTTTGGAAGGAACTTGATAGTATGTTTATCTCATGATTACCAATCTAGGTGCCATGGGTCCAAGTTAGCAGGTCAAGATCACTGCTATTATCCGTTGAGCCTAAGGTTTTTCTTGCCGCCATTGGCATTGGAATGTATGCATTAATTCTTCTTTAACATGAATCATTTTATTAATAACATGTAAAAGATGAGTGTTCTCTAGTTGTGTGGTTGTTAAGAACATATATGACTGGTTTGCTAGAAATTGGGAAACACACGTATTGACAGAAGAAGCTTTATGTCTTGTACAGATTGCTTCATCTCTCTTTACTAGCATTCAATGCTCTTTCAATCCGGATCCTCTCAGGTCTTTCAGGTGATTATAATAGTAAGAACTCCAAAGGAAATGGCACAGCAGTTTTGCTCGTTGCAAGCCAGGTACTAACAAAATTTCACCGATCTGATCTCTTAATTTGAAAGTCATGGCTCGGTGTTTTTTTTGTGTTTCCGTGCCTATAGAAAACATTACCGGTAATGGTGGCGGTGGTGGAGCAGTTGCGTGGCGCATTTGGTGAACCAGGGCTTTTGGTTCTTCCTTGCGTAGCTGCACACTTAAACCAGGTTCAAAGTTATATTGTCCCCCTTCCATTATGATAACTTCTGTGTGCATACTCTTATTGTTAGCATACATTTCTGCAATGTGTAGATCATGATTGATTCAATTCTTGTCAACGTATGGCTCCGGAAGAGTAATGCATCTTCCACTGATGTAAAGACAGCTTAAGAAAGGGTGAGATAGAAGGTATGAAACCAATGTTGTGTTGAAGATCATGGAAGAGTTTTGTTTCAGACTGAGTCCTATTGTTTGCAGATTCATTTGTATAAATTTTCTGAAACGTTGTAAAAAATAGTGTATTGACTAATCAAAACCGTTGGTGATTAAAATGTTAATTGTACAAAGCAATCCATAATTTCATAGATAAATCTAACAAGCAGTAAAGAACAAAAGTAAATATTAAACCGGGGGGTTTGAGATATCAATTAGAATTACGGTTTATTTACTGCGCATAAATACCAAGCCGACCGGTTTAGCTCCATCCAAGAAGTACGTCGGTTTAATTCGTGACTAGGAAACCCTAATTCCATTTGATATATTAATATCTCGAATCGAACACTTTCGACGGCTACGCTTATCTCCTTCACAGAGATTCTCATCAGGCATCTCTACCTTCGTTCATCTCCATCATCTCCACTTAGGTAACTCCTTCCTTCTTCATCTCTGTTCGACTTTTGTGTAGATCGATTCGATTCGATTCGATTTCTTCGTGTTAAAAACTGTACTGAGTCGTTCGAATCTGAATTTATATGATCGATGTGTATGTAATCTGGTTGTATCGCTCCTCTGGTTATGGTGTTTTCAGGTTTAAGCTCTCCTGCTAAAGAAGAAGAAGAAGATGTCTCGTTTTTTCGCTCAGGTTTCCTTCTCGTTTCGCTACACATGAATCTCTCTCTCTTGTTAGATTCAGTTTCTCAATCGATTTGGTTGCTATGTTCGTTCACAGGGTGGTAGTGACAGCGAGGATGAGAGCGATATCGAGGAAGAGATCCAGGAGGTTCAGAACAACGACATCAACAACCGTTACCTCCAGGATAACAGCGACGACGACGACGACATTGATACCAAACGTGTCATCAAGCCAACGAAGGACAAGCGTTTCGAGGAGATGACGCACACCGTTGAGCAGATGAAGAACGCTATGAAGATCAACGATTGGGTCAGCCTTCAGGAGAATTTCGACAAGGTCAACAAACAGCTTGAGAAAGTTATGAGGATCACGGAGGCTGTTAAGCCTCCTACCTTGTACATCAAGACGCTTGTCATGTTGGAGGATTTCTTGAACGAGGCCTTGGCTAATAAGGAAGCGAAGAAGAAGATGAGTCCTAGCAACTCCAAGGCCTTGAACGCGATGAGGCAGAAGCTGAAGAAGAACAATAAGCTGTACGAGGAGGATATTAACAAGTATAGGGAGGCTCCGGAAGTTGAGGAGGAGAATGAGCCCGAAGATGAGGATGATGACGATGAGGAAGACGAGGATGAGTTTGAGGACGATGATAGCAAAGAGGCTGTGACTGACGAGGAGGTGGATGAAACCACTGATACTCGCTGGGAGACGATGCTTAACAAGAAAGATAAGCAGATGGAGAAGCTGCTTAGTAAAGATCCTAAGGAGATCACTTGGGATTGGGTCAACCAGAAGTTTAAAGAGATTATGGCTGCTCGTGGTAGGAAGGGGACTGCTCGTTTTGACCTAGTTGATCAGCTTACACACTTGACCAAGATTGCCAAGACTCCTGCTCAGAAGCTCGAAATCTTGTTTAGCGTTATCTCAGCACAGTTTGATGTGAATCCAGGTCTCAGCGGACACATGCCTATCAAGGTCTGGAAGAAGTGCGTGCTCAACATGCTCACCATACTGGACATCCTTGTCAAGTACACTAACATTGTTGTGGATGATACAATCGAGCCTGATGAGAATGAAACTTCCAAGCCAGCAGATTATGATGGAACAATCCGGGTCTGGGGGAATTTGGTTGCGTTCATTGAAAGGATTGACACTGAGTTTTTCAAGAGCTTGCAGTCCATTGATCCTCACACCCGTGAGTATGTTGAGAGACTGAGGGATGAGCCCATGTTCTTGGCCCTTGCTCAGAACATCCAAGACTACTTTGAGCGGATGGGTGATTTCAAAGCTGCTGCAAAGGTGGCCTTGAGACGAGTTGAGTCAATATACTACAAGCCCCAGGAAGTTTATGAGGCTATGAGGAAGCTGGCTGAGTTGGTTGAAGAAGATGAAGAAGCTGAGGATGCCGAAGAGGAAAGTGGACCTATTTCTTCATTCATTGTTGTTCCAGAGGTTGTTCCCCGTAAACCTACCTTCCCAGAGAGCGGCCGAGCAATGATGGATCTTCTTGTGTCCCTTATCTACAGAAATGGAGATGAGCGGACCAAGGCCCGTGCAATGCTATGTGATATCTATCACCATGCTTTGATGGACAACTTTGGGACTGCTAGAGACTTGTTGCTAATGAGTCATCTCCAAGACAACATTCAGCACATGGTCATCTCAACACAGATTCTCTTTAACAGGACCATGGCGCAGCTTGGTCTTTGTGCCTTCCGTGTTGGAATGATCACTGAGTCCCATAGCTGCCTCTCCGAGCTGTACTCTGGTCAGAGAGTGAGGGAGTTGCTTGCCCAAGGTGTCTCGCAAAGTCGATATCATGAGAAGACACCCGAACAGGTAATTTTTCTTTTCTGTTATCTTCTGATACAAATAGAATGTAAAAATGAATGAATTGCTTAATCACATAGTTCTGACTGAAGCATTACTACGAACACTATTAGTCTTACTTATCATATTGAGTATGCAGCAACTATTCAAATACCTGAGCTTCTAGTATATATTTTGCTGCATGGATTCTGCATTTTGTTTCCTTTTCATACAAATCTGTTTTCTCTATTTCAACATGGATGCTTATGGTCATGTTGTTTCATTCAGTATTACTTATATGTGATATAAAAAACTCTTGATTTAACAGGAAAGGATGGAGAGGAGAAGACAAATGCCATACCACATGCACATAAACCTCGAGCTACTGGAGGCTGTTCATCTCATCGGTGCCATGCTACTTGAAGTCCCAAACATGGCAGCAAACTCGCTTGAAGCCAGACGCAGAGTGATCAGCAAGAATTTCCGTCGCCTGCTTGAGATCAGCGAGAGGCAAGCGTTCAATGCACCACCTGAGAATGTACGTGATCACGTCATGGCAGCTACCAGAGCCCTGACCAAAGGGGATTTCCAGACCGCGTTTGAGGTTCTGAACTCTCTTGAGGTCTGGAGAATGCTCAAGAACCGTGACAGCATCCTCGAAATGGTCAAAGCTAGGATCAAAGAAGAAGCTCTAAGGACTTACCTATTCACTTACTCGAGCTCCTATGAGTCCCTAAGCCTTGAACAGCTGGCTAAGATGTTTGATGTCACCGAAGCACAGGTTCACAGCATTGTGAGCAAAATGATGATCAACGAAGAGCTTCACGCAAGCTGGGACCAGCCAACACGATGCATTGTCTTCCATGAAGTGCAACACAGCAGATTACAGTCTTTGGCTTTCCAGTTAACCGAGAAACTATCAGTTTTGGCAGAAAGTAACGAAAGGGCAATGGAAGCAAGAACCGGTGGAGGTGGTCTGGATCTGAGCTCAAGGAGGAGAGACAACAATCAGGACTATGCAGGAGCAGCATCAGGTGGTGGGAGATGGCAGGACAACAACATGAATTCTGGATATGGAGGAAGACAAGGTAACAACAGATCTGGGTATGGAGGAAGACCAGGACAGCCTAGAGACTGGTCGGGCCAGAACCGAGGTGGAGGATATGCAGCAAGAGCTGGCTCAGGAAACAGAGGTGGTATGCAAATGGATGGCTCAACTCGTATGGTGAGTCTTAACCGAGGTGTTCGCGCTTAGAGTGTTCATCTAGGTCTCTTTTAAGACCTTTTGTTATGTTTTTTTTTGTTTGTCGTCGGTTAAGGTTTGGATCTGTCTTTAATATGTTGCTTCAGTACTTTAAATTACTTTGTTGCAGAGTTGTTTGAACAATTTTATTTTCTATTCAAACTCGGGTTTAAAAGTTGCAACACACTAATACAAGAACAGCATCATCATATAACATATGGTTCGAACAAAAGTCACACAACTAATGTTTTAGTACAATGCTATATTGAAGGGAAAACTATGTGTAGTTCAACACCGTCTGCAGTACACCTATTTCAACCTACTACTATGTGGTTCAGACAAAAACCTGAGTGCATCTTCCATACAGGGACGGTCAGACTGGTTACTTGATATGCATAGAAGTGCAACCTCAACGACTCTTTTAACTTCTTGTTCAAAACCATTTTCGTTTTCTGCGTATACTTCTCGTAGAAGAACATCCTTAGGCTTGTTATGTAACAATCTACCTGCATCCCTCAGCTTACCATTTGATAAGATCTCCAAAACAAGCTCTCCAAAGCTGTAAACGTCCTTTTGCTGCTCTGCTCTTCTTACATCGTTCATCTGATCTGCATTTTTAGAGAGTTTAGTGTTAGAGAGTAGTATAGTTAATGCTAAGAATTTTCGTCATGGTTAGTAAGTACCTGAAGAGACCATGCCTTTGTTCAAGTGCAACATGTACTTGAACCCAAACTCACCCAAGCAAGGCTCCATGTTATTATCATCATTGAACAAAACGTTACTACACTTCACATCACCATGTGGAATTGCAGGGTAACATTCATGGTGAAGGAAGCAAAGTCCCTTTGCAACTCCACTGATGATCCGCTTCTTAGTCACCCAATCTCTCTTCTTTTTCCTCATCTTCTCAGCCAGAGTCCCAGTATGCAGATTATTATTATCATACAACACATACACAAGATGATTGTTGTAACAAAAACCAAGCAACCTAACAAGGTTCACATGTCTTGCATTCCCCATCTGCGTTAAAACCTTCAACACAACACCTCTCTTCTTGCCTTGCAATTCTATTTTCCTCACTGTGACTGTGATTCCTGTTGGCAAAACCGCTTTGCACATAGAGGATGATACTTGTGGAGGCTCTTCAATAGGTTCAAAGCTTCTCAAAACATCATCTGCTGTGAAATGAGGGAGTCCAGAGAAACACACCATCTTCCACCTCCCTGAACTTCTCTGAAGAACATAGTACAACCCCAAGGTTCCAGCTACTATTATTACAAAGGAAACTAGACAAGCTACCAGAACAGACACAAGCTTCCTTGAGCTGTAAGCTGCACATGGTCTCAAAGGAAGTCCACACAAGTTTGCATTCCCTTCATATGCCTCTATCCCCATTGATCTCAACACTTTGTCAGAAGGGATGGAACCAGCCAAGTTATTGTCTGATAAATCCAAAACTTTAAGATGTGGAAGCTTAGCCAATGACCCAGGAACACCACCTGCAATGATGTTTCCAGCTAAATCCATCTTGTAAAGAGAGTGACAAGATGAAACAGATGGTGTTATGGTTCCTGATATGTTGTTGTTACTCAGCTCAATAACGGTGATGGACTTGCATGACTCAAACTCAGGGAGAGGGCCGGAGATACTGCAGGAGGAGGCAGAGAAGTTGCGGAGACGCGGCAAAGACCAAATCTCCGGTAATAGTTTGCCTCCTAACTCAGGGTTATGCGAGATATTGAAGTAGTCAAGCTTTCTAGCTTTGGAGATATCTCCAGGAACCCCTCCAGTGAGTTTGTTTCTAGAGAGGTCTATGTAAGAGATATCAGGAAGCTGGCTAAAGCTAAAAGGTATCACACCAGAGAAGGCATTATCTTCAAGACGGATACGAACAAGAGCTGAACAATTAGTGAGTGATGGAGACAGAGTCCCAGTGAAGTTGTTGGAGAAGAGCATGAGCTTGTAAAGAAAGCCTCTTGAGCAGATACCATGTGGGATCTCTCCTTGGAAACTGTTGGTGGAGACATCAACCCATCTAAGGTTAGAGTTCATCCCTAAACTCTTTGGAAGTGAACCAGAGAAGTAATTGTTCCATATGAAGAGAGTTTCCAAAGAAGGAAGCTGAGCTATTCCTTCAGGGAGTGTCCCACTCATCTCATTGTACATAAGACTCAACAGTTTAAGATTCTTTAACTCCGCAAAGCTCTCAGGTATGGTCCCTGACAAATGATTATCCGAAAGGTCTAAGTTAACAAGAGAAGTGATGCTTCCAAGCTCCCAAGGGATCTCACCAGAGAGATGGTTCCTGAAGAGGAACAACGACTCAAGCTTGGTTAAGTTGCTGAAATGCTTTGGCAAGAAGCCAGAGAGGTTGGCTCCAGCTATGTCTAAGTACTTGAGCTCACTCATGTAACCTATCTGCCAAGGGATCACTCCTTGGTAAGAGTTGTAACCAATCTCCATGTGAGTCATACTCTTCAAACCCCCAAGCTCTTTAGGTATGTGACCGCTGAGTAAGTTCCCACCTAAATGAAGAAACTCTAGGTTCTTGAAAGAACCGTATTGAGCAGGGATCGAACCTGTGAAGTAGCTGCCAGCGAGGTTCAGCACCTTGAGATTCTCCAGGAGAGGGAGATCGGTTGGTAAGGAGCCTGAGAAGCTGTTGCTCAGGGCGTTTAAGAGGGTGAGGTTCTTGAAGGAAGAGGCACCGTTTGGGAAAGGGCCTGAGAAGTTGTTGAGGCTTATGTCGAGGCTTCTGAGGGTTGTGAGGTTGAAGATCTCTTGTGGGAGCTCGCCGGAGAAGGAGTTGTCGCTGATGTTGAGCTCGAGGAGGTCGGTGAAGACGGAGAGTAGAGTGGCTGGGAAGGCTCCGGAGAGGCTTTTGGAGGAGAGGTTGATGGAGATGATGGAAGTGGAGTTTTGGTTGCAGAGGATGCCTGACCAGGAGCAGGAGGGGACTTGTTTGGTGTTGGAGTTGAGGGACCAGTCTTGTAAGGTGTTGGAGTTGTCGGTGAGTTGGGATTTTAAGGTGAGGAGGGAGTCTGTTTGAGGGTCAGCTGCTTGTGCAAGTGAAGTGAAGAAGAGGAGGAAGAGATGGAAGTAAGCATAGAGTTTACATTTAGACTCCATTTGAGTTGGAAGAAGAGAGGGAGATCTGTGAGGAAACAAAAGTGAAAGAAGAGAAACAAGAAGATCACAGAAATGAATAAAGAAGAATCTGACAGTGGAAGAAGAGAGACGAAAAGAAAGAAAGTTGTGTGTGTGGGGAAGTGTGCTTGCTTCTCTTTAGTGAAAAAGCTGTGGCCTCATTGATTGTTTTATTTGTTTATTACTAGATTTTTCAAATCATTTGGTCAAAAGGTAAAATGTTTATTACTTAAATGTATACGTTGGAAGATGTAAAACTTAAACACCACATATGAGAACAAACAAACAAACAAACACAAAGTCTTATCGTTGAAAGCACTGCTCTTCATGTCTTTGATCTCCACTTTAAATGTCCTTTTGATTAGATGAGCATCCTGTGAGAAAAAAAAGGATCTTCTTCTGCTCTAAGTACAAGGATAAAAGAATAAAAGAATTTGTGTCATACAATCAATCATCAAAATGATGCTCTCTCTATGTTATCATCAGAGGTGAATAAGCCTATAATTACTTTTGGAATAGATAGTAAGTTTTGTAAAATGCAGCTGGGACAATGAACATTGAAAGACCTTTATAAAAAGATGAGTCCACCATCCATTGCTGCATCAATGCAGTGTATTTTTACAAGAATATGTCAATATGATATGACAAGAGTGGGGCTACAAGGATTTGATATCCGGCTCACAACATATTCAGGTATATATATATAAAAACGTTAGAGAACTCAATTAACTACCCCCATATCTGGAAGTTCCCTAATCAGAAATTGATGTTAAATCACGTTAAGGCCTTCAAAGTATTCTTCAATTGGTACATACGATCTATCAACATATGTGTATACTGCACAGAAAAGTTTTGCTCTCTCTCTCTCTCTCTCTTTTATCAATAAGCCTCGTTGATAAAGCCTTTAACTCAAAAAAGGAAAGCAGCGTACAAGTTGCTAAATAAAGCATAACAGATTCGCCAAAACTTTTGTGGATCTTCCACTAGCCAGCTAAGAGTATTTTTCAACTAAAGAATCTTATAGCTTCTCCTCATCCTAAATACAAACATTCAATTCCAAAAGAGTGAAGTTATATGCTCATTTCAACAATCTATAGGGTTTTTTTTTTCTGGTGCAGAAAGATCCATACTAAGACGAACCAAAATCCAAAGAGTGACAAAAAAACAATATAGCTGCGTCACATGTTCAGGAATTAAACCTCCACACAAATCATGTGATCAAGATGAAAATCAAAATAGATTCGCAAGCACTTTTCAATCAACCGATTACATATACTCCATAAAAGAAAGATAGGAGAAGATGAAAGAGTACAGTCTCCGGATAAGTATCACTGGATGTTGATATCATGGAACGATGGCAAGACTGCAACCAGAGGCTCTCCATAACCTACAGAGTCTGTTTGCACATAAACCATGAGAATTTTATTGGATCATTTCTCAAAGTGAGAAGATTTTAAAATTAAATACACATAAATGTTTTTTTTTTTTTACCTCCATCATCTGAAAGAAGCTTGAGAACTTCCCCAGCTACATCAGACTGTTTCCATAAATAGCAAAGATCGATGAGAGTCCAGTTTGATAGTTACAAAGGATGCATTAGTTTAAAAGCTTATATTACCGTTACTGGAAGTTCTTTTCCCAACTGATGTAAGTATCCAATCACTTGGCCTTCCTTTATTGCATCACCCTGCAAAGAAAATCATTTGCTAAAGATTAGGAAAACCTTTGATCTTATTTGAAATTGAAATTTAGAGTAGTTTTACCTCTTTACAGGTAGGACCTTGTTTCTTTCCTTTTACAGTTCTGCTTCTCTGAAACTTTCCCACCTATATTGGTCAAGAGAAGAAACAATGTCACAGATCAAACAAAGACAAAACAAAGACAAAAAAGAATATGAAAGCATTTACTTACTGAGGGAGATGTGACGAGAACATAGTTGTTAGATCCAGATGCATCCAAAGCAGCCAGCTTTGATGATTTTCGATATGCAGCGTTTATGAACGGAGACACTTTTTCAGAGGCAGGTTTTGCTTTGGATGGGCTGGTAGCAGCAGCAGCAGAAGAAGAAACTGACTTGTTCATGGGCTCAGAAGGAATCGGAGGAGCTACAGATGGAGAGATATCAGGCACAGGAATGGGAGTTTCAGCAAGTCCAATCTTCCGCTTCAGGTTCATCTCGAAATCTCCAACCTATAAGTGAAAGAAAGCATCAGAGAGGATTGATACATTGTACAGTATGAGAGCCACAAGTAAAATAAGACGGGAACGCAGTAGTCAGAGGAGACTTGCCTTGAGTTTGAGGACAGCAACCTCAGTCTCATCACACATCTCGTGAACCAGTGCCTGTAACATAACATAAAAAGATTCAATCTAACTACAATTAACACATAGTCAAAATCTCTAAAGGAAAAGCAAAAGAACAAACCTCCACTTCTTTAGGGAAAGTTGTCCTCCGAACAGTTTTAGTCCCGTTTGAGGCATCAGATGATTCTACAAAAATCAAAAGATTTTCCAGTTTAAACATCACACAGTGTATTCATTCTGTCTCCAAGATATAATAAGCTCACCATCAGTTTTGGTTGTTGTGGAAGATTTAGAGGACTCTGCACGCAACACAAGCGTGTTCCTGTTGAACAAACTCCACCGTGGCGGCGCACAAGATTTACCAGAAAGCGAGTGAACATTTACGGCGGATCCTAAACTCTCTGTAATAAAACCATATAGAGTTAAAGAGTCTAAAATCCACTTTCTTCTTCTTCTAGTTTCAAAATACCTAAAGAACTAGCAATAGAGACGAATCTGTATACAAATCAGACAGAACGGATCCGAACCAGCGAGATCAGATCTATCAAACAAGACATAAGTAAGATAGGAACCGTATCACTGAAGCTATAAAAAGAACCAGACTGCTAACTGACAGGTCGGATTAATACATTTCACTCATGTTCCCTCCATTTCTAGTTTTTTTTTTTTCTTTCTAACATGAAAAACAAATCAGTAAAAGAGAGAGAGAGAGACTCACGATGGAGAGATCCGAGAGACTCCATTGGGAAGAACAAGGCAGCGAGCAAGCGAGGGAGGTAGAGAGAGTGAGCAAGAAAGGATAAAAGGTGGTGCCGTTACATAAAAAGCTAAGATGGCAGTTGGTTTGGTTTGGTCACTTTTTCATTCTTGAGCTGCTTCGCTTCTCTCCTCTTTGGTAACTCCGTCCTATCTATCCTATCACTCGGTCACACTATTCTAAGCTAACCTGCGCCTCAATTTACAAGCGTACTCTATCTAGTGTTCACATCCTTCACTGATGGATATGCGACAGTTTATACTTTAAATTCTATTTTTACACAACTAACAGATGTCTTCCCTCAGATTGTTTCTTTGTAACTATTTTCGCTTTCGTGATAAGAACCTTCTTATTTCTGTTAACTTAGTAATTGCCATAGAATTAACAAACAATACTGTGATTAGTGTGAAAAGGTAAACAAGATTAAGGAAACGACTTGCAGTTGCAGATAATGGATTTAAACTGCTAAGTGCTAACATCTTTGTAAGATACCAAGGACTCGGAGACACAAGACTCATCACTTTCATTCATTCCTAATAATTTTATGATACCAAAGACCAAATGAAACAAAAAAAATTCAAACGCATGTGGTTTTGATTCTTCTCACTTCCCTGAACCAGCCTTCTTCCATCAAGCATGCTTCAGGCAGTCTAAAGCTTAGGCAAAACATCGCCTGCAACCAACCAAATAGTTCCCAGCTCAGTAGCTACACATGATGTACTTGAGTATTCTATAACAGGGCAATGGGGATGGATCTTCTTACCTTGTTTGGAGCAACATCTCTGACCTTGTGGAACACCGGGTCTTCTATATGGAACTTCAAAGCACTTTCAGCTTCCTTCATTACATTACAAAACCTCTTCTTTAGATTCCAAGAGGCATTCAGAAAAAATGAAACCAGCGATGCAATATAACAAAGAAACCATAGTTAGAGTCGGTGGTTGATTCTTACTGCAATAATAGACTCTGTGGTTTCGCTTGCACGAATGAAACAGTAGCAATGAATTAAAGGAAGTGGTCCTTTCCAATACTTCCTTTGAATGACTTTACTGAAAGCATCTGCAAACAAACAACAAAAATTACAGACCCAAATTACGCATTAGAGAGAATAAGATAAGAACAATGATTTCCTTTATTACTTAAACTAGAACCTACCAACATCTCACCCAAAAAAAAACAAAACAATTAACATTCAAACAAAGCCTTAATGCATGATGCATCTCCTGTTGCTTTAATGATCCTAGTCCTAATTATTTTGTTGATGTCACACTCGAATTAATAAAACTCTCTTCTCACACTAAAACAGACTCAACATGCTTATGTGAATCATTGGTAGCATACCGAGAAACTGCAAGGCAGAAGCTGGAAGGTTCATAATAACATGGTCGATATGTTCCCACGGCTTTGCGATTGGAAGCACCGTTTGTTTCAACCTCTTCTTTGCGTTTCCTTCTATACTCTTCCCTACCCCATTTCCTGCATTCAGTTAACATCTCAATGATGATTCACAAAAGGCACCATTAACAGTTAAAATATCTTGGAGAAACCTTCAGAAACATTCCTTACCTGTCTCTGAACTGCCAGATGGCTTCTTATTAGCACCAAGAGGCTCCTCTCTGCTAATTCCAGCCTTCGTCTCTTCTACATTAAGTTTAACCAACCGTCAACATTATACTAACTGTAATGCCAAAAACTGAGTTTAAAATCAATAAGAAGTACCTTCTTGATTAGCTACTTCTTCCTTTGTTTTGTTATCACCACCATCAGAGACAGTAGTCATCAACTGGGAAATGAATTTTCTAGCATCCATATTGTGCACACAGACCAACTCATCAACCTTATTGAACTGCGCATTGATCTTCAAGTACCGAACACTGTCCGGATTCAAATCATTTGCATAAACAAAGCACCCCTTTTGCGCAGCTGGAATAGCAAAAGGTCCTATCCCAGCAAACATATCACACACGGTCTCTCCAGGTTTAAACAGAGACGTAAGACGCATGTGCTCATGCTCTAGTCTCGAGTTCCAATAAACAAGGCTGTAGTCCAGCTTAAATCTCGCCCCGTACTGCTTTACTTCTGTTTCCATCCCACTTTCTCCAGCTAACACTTCAAACTTTGGCACTCGAAACTCGTTGGATATGGTACCGACTTTGTTGACAATTGTCTTGATCCTTGGATAGTTTTTCTACAAAGATCAACTAGAAACGTCAGACTTCTTTGCTGTCATGGCACGGATGTGTCATGAGAGGAAGGTCAGAAAACTTACATCATAGATAACCTTTGCTATCACGTCTTTGAAAGGAAGGAGCTCGTCGTGTAGATTTAAGTGGGCTATATGACCTGCAGATAGTAAGTAAAAGAGATGTTGGTTCTCATGAGAGAAGCAATCTTCATGATTTGGAGAGACTAAACTGCTACAAACAGAGTTCTTATATGCGAACAGAGAAAGTTAATACTTAACTATGGTTTCAAAAGATGAAGGTATGTCCACTCCATCTGGCAGTATCTTCTTCAATATTTGATCTGCGAGTTAAAGACCAATATCAGAAAGGTTTCAAAACACCTAACAGGATCCTAATGAGTGTGTTGTCTTACCTGCACTCCAATAGGAATATCCAAGCGTAACCGAATGAGGAACTACTTCAACTTCACTAATAAGCTTCTTAAGCTGGTTTAGTTTTTCATCTGGTATCTCCGACAAATCTGTGCTATTACAAAAAGAAGCTTTGGTTAAAAATACCTAACAATCACGCCACTTTCCACCATCTACTAAAACACACGTTCCCAGATAAAAGAAGAAACAAACCCCTTACCAGCACTTTTAACACTTTCCGACAGTATCACCAAACGAGTCTTTTCATAACCAGATTCTTCAGTGATGGGCTTAATCCGAGGCATGTTGAGCATGTATCTACAAGTCATTCTCTTTAAGCTCATTTAACACAATGGTTGCTACAAAATTGATTCTTTTTGAAGCTGAAGATCTATCCTTAGCGCAAAGATCGAATCTTTAGGAGGTGAAGAAAACGTACCCGTTGAGTATCCGAGTTGCGCTTTTACAGAGTTCACGAGGAATCCGAAGAGCCCACAGCTTGAGATTGACATCGAACTTGCTTTCATCCAACATTCTGTTTACGGTGCCGCTCCGCTATGTTCCAGTATCAAGAAGAAGACGACTAGAGGAAGAGATGAAGAAATCGGCTGAAGAAAAGATTAGAACGACCAGACCGGACACGTGCGTAAGTCAAGCCGTAGCTGTTCTGTCTTTTAGGGTTTGATTAACAAAAAAAAAATTGATCTAAAAGGGAAAATTCGTTTTACAAAATTACACTCGACTCCATGAATTTTCCTTTTTATCTCATTGCACTCTAAATAATAGCTTTCACAATTTCAAGAACTTTGTATATATAATTATGCATTAAGAATAATTGATATAGTTTAAAAATATATCTATATTATTGTTTATTAATATTATTTGCGAAATAATTTTTCTAATTTGTCATTTTCTCCATAATTTTATAATAAATTATTAGCTTAACTAATATTATTGTAAAATTTTATTTAATATATATTTATCATGATATATACCAATAATAACAATAATTTTATTTAATATATATTTATCATGATATATACCATTATGCTTTTTTCTTTTTGGTTACACGTCTCTGCACGGGTAAATCTTTCTCCATAACATACTGTTAACGAAAAAGAACATATTGTTTCTTTGTCTAACAAATAGTTTTCGATTTGGTTCAATCGTTTCAGCTCTCTCTATCTCTTTTCCCATTCCCTTACTTTATGGCGAGTGCACAACACAACCAGAGGCAGAGACAATTGAAGGACAGCGGGGTCAACTGACCCCGGTCAATTTTAATTTTTAACAATGTTTTCTAACAATTTTCAGTATTGACCCCAGTCAAAAATCGCTCCTGACCCCCATGTATGTGAAACCCATTTCACTCTAACTGAGAATAGATTTATTTGATCAATTGAAACTCGGTCCATATTCACACTAGTGATATAGATAACATAAAATAAGTTTTTAATTAAAATATCTAATCATGAATTTGTGTATATATCTTACATATAATTTTCTGTCGAAATTTTATATACAAGTTACAATTAAATTAAGAAGTTCTTCTGTTTTATATAATGAAAATTTAAAATTTTCTAGCTTTTCTTTATTCCTATATTTTGAATAAAGTATTATACTTTAGTTTTTCTTTAGGTTTTTTACCTAAAATACATTAAAAAAAATTTGCTTTACTTTTTTTGTTGTAACTTTAAAAATAAAGCTGAAACATGATTGGTAAAAATTTATAGAAATTTGATTTAGGTTTTAACTATTAAAAATAAAGCTACAACATAATTGGTAAAGTTTAGTGATTTAAAAATAAAGAAAGCTAAAGTAAGAAGATAAAGCTCAACCAATCACCTTTATTATCAAAGTTTTAAGATTGGGTATATACCAAGATCTTTTTTTAAATGCGCTGAGATTTATATACCAAGATCATGTATATATAAGTTGCTCATTATATACTACATTATTTAATTATTATGGTATAACTTTATATTTGCTAATAAAATAATTACTGGAATGTGTATAATTGTGGGATACATATTTTTATATATGGTTAGGTATATATTAATTTTATATTTATATAATCTCTTATATATTAATTGAGAAACATTACAATATTTTTTTTGTAGTCACGTGTCATCATTAAAATGATTCTTATAATCCTTACAAAAATAAGTTGATCCATCTAGATATATAATAATTTTTTTTATTAAACTAACCATAAATTCATTATTAATGTTCTTTATTATTTTTTTAAATAAAATTTACGGAATTGTCTAATGTGGCTAAAGTATATATACGACAATTAATGATTTTGACTAATAAATATTTTATAAAATTAGTGTATCTTCTATCATATTTGTTTAATTTTAAACTATTAAAATAAATTAAACAACCACGTAACCTATAATAAAAATTTAGATTTTTCTGTATATGTTATATTTTGAATTTTTAAAAATGACTATAAACTACTAAAAATGTTAAAAGTCTCACATTCAAAATTTGTGAACCGTGGTTTAAATTTTTTGTCATAACAAGATAAAAATGATTTCAAAATCATATAAGTACAAAGTTTCATTTTATAATTATTAAGATTAAAACATATATATATATATATATAGTTTTAAATTAAACTATATACCTTATAAAATTCATAAATGTTTTAATTTCGAAATTTACTTTGAACAATTTTTCTGATAAAAGTTTTGAACAAACATTGACAACTTAATTTTCTTAAAACAAATTACAAATTACTAAAACAATTAATCCCACAATGACATATAATACATAAAATAATTTTTATATATAATGTTCATCACGCGAAAGGCGCGGATCTTAGCCTAGTATAGTATATAAGTGACTAATTTGATTGAATGAGTATTATTAGTTTTAAGCTACTTCATCAATGTCAATTACCGCTATAAATATGTTTTTAATTTAAAATTTGTATCTAATTTAATAATTTAGATTTAAATAAAATATCTTTAAAATTAAAATTTATAGAGAATTTATAATATTAATTTAAAAATATATCTAATTTAATAATTTAGATTTAAATAAAATATCGTTAAATTAAAATTTATTGGATATATATACACTCTTTCTATTTCACAAAATAGTAGTTTCTAGATTTCTATTTGTTTCACAAAGATAGTGTATAACTTTATACTTTATTTACTTATTTTTCATATTAATTGAAACGGTTATACATAATAATACTTTGATTTATAAATTATGTATTAAATTACGATTATTTTGGTATTGTAAAATTTGTTAGTAAAATGAATAAAAATTCTAAGACTACAATGTTCGTGAAACAATGAAAATATATCTATACTATTATTTGCGAAGTAAATTTTTGCAATCGGACTCTCACGTTAAAAGTTAGAGTGGTCAAAGTCGATGATACCCTTAATGAATTTTATATATAATTAATTATTTGATCAAATACGATTTTTTATTAATAATATTATTCTTTATTAAAAATAAGATAATTTTTACATATTGTGTTGTTATCTTAAAACATATTTTTCAATTATAAAAATTAAAAATAAGATATAAAAACAATTTTTAATAATTAAGTGGTTAAAGTCAATATTACCCTACGAGCTAGCTCAACTGGCAACCCCATGCATTTGTACGAGAGGTCACCAATTTGAGTCTTGGACGGGGAGGAGTGTCCAGAGCCGTAAAAAGTACAAACAAAGGCTGGTTCCGAGCCTAGGGAGATTAGAGGCGAAGACCCGAACTTCTTGGTTCTACAAAAAAAAGTCAATATTACCCTTAATGAATTTATATATAATTAATTATATAACTAAACACGAACTTTTATTAATAATATTTTAATTTTTTAAATAAGATATTTTTTATATATTGTGTTGTTATATTAGAATTTTTATTAATAAATATTATAATTTTTAATAAGATAATTCTTATATATAGTGTTGTTATCTTAAAATTTATTTTTTTTTCAATTATAAAAGTTAGAAAATAACATATAAACAATTTATAATTAAATATTAATCAACTAAAAACATTTTGTATAAAGATATTTTCTAAAATATTTCTAATATGTGTGTAAAATTTCAACACAATAATAAATATATATCTTTTAGTGAAATTTTTTGTTCTATATATATAATTTGATGTGTGATTTAATTTTTTGAAAACTTAAATAATAAATTATCATACTGATTTTTGAATTAATAAAATATAATGTAAAACGATTAAGCCCGCACACATAGTATATATATATATATATAACACGAGGTGCTGACCACTATCTAATAATACAATATCTAAAATGTGTTCATATACATAATTTATTAATTTGTATAACTACGAATAAATTTTTTTAAAATTTATTTTTAAAAATCCAGGCCTATCTCTAAAAAATTTCATTTTATCTGGTTATACTCAAATGATGATTTTTACATAATTAGAAAAATAAATGTAGTTATTTGATTTAATATTTGAGATCTATTCGAACACGTGACCTGATGGTATTAGACCTGCCTGCACAACCTTTATGGATCCAGCCAAATCGGCCAATTATTGTTTCTAATTCAATCTTTAAGATCGAAAATCCTCTCCGCCAAAGTCACCCGCATCTAACCTCACGCGCCACCGCCATGGCCAGTCCACCGACGATCCCCGTCACCAATCAGCAAGCTGCCCAATCTCAGCCTCCAATCAACACACCCGCCTTCCGCACCTTCTTCTCACGCCTCTCCACCTCGATCCGCGACGGCTTATCACAGCGCCGCCCGTGGACGGAGCTCGTGGATCGAAGCTCCATGGCGCGGCCCGAGTCCCTCACCGACGCTTTATCCCGGATCAGGAAGAATCTCGCCTACTTCAAGGTGAACTACGCCGCCATCGTCTCCCTCGTCCTCGCCTTCTCGCTCTTCTCGCATCCTCTCTCGCTCCTCGTCCTCGTCGGCCTCCTCGCCGGGTGGATGTTCCTCTACGTTTTCCGCCCGGCGGATCAGCCGCTCGTCGTGTTTGGACGGACTTTCTCCGATAGAGAGACGCTCCTTGGCCTTGCGCTGTGTACGATCGTTGTGGTGTTTATGACGAGCGTTGGATCGCTTTTGACTTCGGCGTTGATGATTGGCGTCGCGATTGTTTGTTTGCACGGTGCGTTTGTGGTTCCTGATGATCTGTTTATGGATGATCAAGAGCCTGCTAACGCTGGATTGCTCTCGTTCCTTGGTGGTTCTGCTACGTCCGGGAGAGTTTGAGTTTGTTTCAACGAGGTGGGTTCGATTCTGAACATGATTCATTTGCTTGATCGTTTATTCATAGTGGCTTTTTTTTGCTTACGTGGAATCATTTTAGGGTCGATTATGTCTTTGCTCGTTTGGAACAGATGTATGATTTTCTTGCTTTTATTGTTTATTTAAGTTGATCAAATAGCTATGTGATTCAATTGAATTCCCGTTGGACTAGCTTGACATTCTGTTGGGAATTAATGATATCCTTCAGAGCAACGTGTGATGTTTTGTTTCGGATGCTTAGCTTCGTTCATGGATCTAGATCTTGTAACACCCGAGTCGACTCTGTAGTGAATTGTGATGTTCGTGCAGGTAACCCCTCTTACTAGCCAAAACATGATTTAACTGTCTGGATAGTCGACAAAAAGAAAACAAATTATGTGATTCATGGTTGATTAAGTTGGATTTCTCAATAGTGAGAATGTGTTTCCATTACCGATAGCGCTAATTCTGGTCTTGATAGTCTTGCTTTTATCTCAAGCCGACATTAGCTAATAGTCTGTTCATCTCCCATCGTGAACGTCTTTAACAAAAAAAAAATCAAATAGTTTGTCATGACATTATCTAACGAGTCATGAGTCATCGACATCACCAATACTTTTGCTCCAACAGCAGTCATAATAAGAACACTAACAATTAAATGACACTATTTAACGGTTCTTACTTGGAATGTTATATGGATACATTTGCGGTAACTTATCGAATATCTCAAATTAGACTCACATGTAGTAGCTTCTTTGATTCTTCAAGTATTCATTAATGTATTTTAACCGTTTTGTCTTCAGTCCGTCTGTCGGTCATGTAAACTAGTTAGCAGTCCCTAGAAGGTGAGCTAATTTTAGTCTATTTTCAGACAAAGTTCTATGTTCTCTCAAGCTTGAGTGGACAAATGTTGATTTAATTGTCTCTTGTGAACAAATCTCACATTATTTACAAAATGATTTTGACACACGTTCTCTTTGCAATCATTTTTACTAAATAAATGTGAATAATATACTAAAAATAATAAATAAATGTGAATAATATACTAAAAATAATAATATAGTTTATGACTAAATATAACATGAACAATTACATTTAATTAAGAGTGTCAAAATGAGCTATAGCTCAAATTAATTTGTCATGGGCATGAGTTCTGTTTTTTAGGCTCATTTAATAAATGAGTTTAATCAGCAAGCTTAAATTAGATCACGAGTTATGTGAACGATCTTTAACAAACATGAGCCTACTCATGAGCTTGCCATTTTCATACTTAAAATTATATATATCTTATGTAAAAAAGATAATTTTTGTTTTACATATTTATCTTCTAAAATTATAATGTAAAACCAAAAAATTTTAGATATATATAGAAAATGTAAAAGATTTTTTATATACTCATCATGTCATATTTATCTTTAAATTTAGATGTAAGTCAAAATATTCCTAAGAGATAATTTAGAAATTACCCATAAATTATCTTATTTAATATTTTGTTTTACATTTAAATTTTATAAAACATAGTAAGTAATATAGAAATCATACTTTTAATATTATAAAACTTAATAAAACTTATTTAAATATTTTATTTTATGATAATTATTTTTATATTAGATCGCGAGCTAGCTCGTTTAGCTTATGATCTAGATGATCTGAGTTCGAATTTACATATTGAAGCTCATCTAATAAATGAGCTAACTCACTATGAGCTAGCTCATGAAAGATCTGAACTCACTATGAGCTGAGTTGAGTTGAGCGAGTTAGCTCATTTTGACACCCCTAAATTATACATAATCATTAATGTAAATCTATTCAAATATGACACTGAATAATATATAATAGAAATATAATAATTCGTTAGAAAATTTGAATATTATTTATTTTATTTTTTATAACTATACAATTTTATTAATTAAAAAAATCAATTATTTTTAGAACTTTTTTAAAAATTATATTTTTTTAATCGTAACATCATTAGTTTATTTTATATATCTATAAATTTTAGAAATACTGTTTAGTTTTACTTTTTGATAAGTATACAACTTTTATATCAATTTTGTTTTATTAATTTATACAAGTTGATTTAATATATTTTATCCAAAAAAATAGATAAAAAATCTATCAAATATTATAATTTTAAATATATACATATGTATTCTTAAATAAAATTTAAAATAAACAAATTTGTTTATTTTTCTTAATTTTATATTCTATTAAATCAAAATTCAAATTAAAATATGAGTAAGAAAAGAATAAATTCTAAAATAATAATATTTTAAATATAATTTCAATTAAAAAAATATTACTGAGGGCAGGAAAATACTAGTATAATTAATATATGCTAGTGAAAAATGTAGTCATAGAGACAAATCGTAAATAGTATATATTTTTAAGATTCTAAATTTCAAAAGACAAAGTTGAATATTTAAGTTTCCTATTACTATTCTCGTTTATTGGTGAAAGCATTTTGACTTAAAGAATGTTTCTATTTATACAAAGATATTTACTATTTACCCCAAAAAAAAGATATTTACCATTTTCCAGTATATGATTCCTTTCCAAATCTAACGCAAGTATCAATGCAAACCAAAAAAAAGGAAAGAAAATCTTCCAGCAAAGTAGCAACGCCACAAGCCTACCACGCGCCTTCACCCATCTCTCAATCGTGTCCACACACGTGTCAATCATCGACAGCGTCATCATCCACATAACCTCGCTTTATATAGTCTCCTCTTCCGCCACCATCAGCCTCACAAAAACCCTCTTCTCCTCTGTCCGAGATTCATACAAAAATGCTTCTCAAATCCGCTTCTGCTTTCTCGCTCGTGAACATCCATGGAGGAGTCAAGAAGGACATCTCTCCTCTCTCCTCCTCATTGAGTCTTCCCGTTTCTTCGGGAAAACCAAGAAACCTCTCCTTCTCTGTTTCTGCCTCCACGCAAACCCTGAGCGGCGTCGTTTTCGAGCCGTTTGAGGAGGTGAAGAAGGAGCTCGATCTCGTCCCTTCGAGTCCACAGCTCTCTCTCGCTCGCCACATGTACTCTCCCGAGTGCGAAGCCGCCGTGAATGAGCAGATCAAGTAAGATTTTTTTTTTGTTTTTCGTGTTGGATTGTAACGTTTATAGCGTTGATAATCTGTTGTTGATTTGATGAGATTGGTTCCTTTTTTTTTGTAGTGTGGAGTACAACGTGTCGTATGTGTATCACGCCTTGTACGCTTACTTCGATCGTGATAACGTTGCTCTCAAAGGTCTTGCCAAGTAAGTGGAAAAAAATTAGATTTTTTTATTCAGTTCTTTGATAAAGTTTGTGTCTTTGTGTTGATTAACGTGTTGTTTGATGTCTTGTCTTGCTAAAGTTTGTGTCTTTGTTTGTTTGATATCTCTTGCTTATTAGGTTTTTCAAGGACTCGAGTGTGGAAGAGCGTGACCATGCTGAGATGTTGATGGAGTATCAGGTTCTTGCCGAAAGTTCTTCATATTGTTAGCCCTGTTTCATTTGAGCTTGGTTTCTAACATCTTTTGTTTCGTGTGGTTTACAGAACAAACGTGGTGGGAGGGTTAATTTACAGCCCATGGTGATGCCTCAGTCTGAGTTTGATCACTCTGAGAAAGGAGATGCTCTCTATGGTAAGCTTCAGTTTCCCGTTTCTGAGATTGTGGATGAGGAAAAAAGCCAAAAGATTGTGCCTCTTAATTTATAGAAATTTGTTAGAACTTACATCAATACAAGCTCTTTTTGTGGAATATGCATATAATGAGGTTCTTTGTTTGTTGCAGCCATGGAGCTGGCTCTGTCATTGGAGAAGCTGGTCAATGAGAAGCTCCTTAACGTGCACAGTGTAAGACCATTACTCCTTGAATCCAATTCTTGTTTTTATGGCATTCAAGTCTCTCTTTTTTTTAAAGTTTAATGTTTAAAAAAAACAACTTGTTGCATTTGAATAGGTGGCTTCCAAGAACGATGATGTGCAGTTGGCAGATTTCATTGAGAGCGAGTTTCTGAACGAACAGGTAAAAACAAAACACGTTCTATGTTAGTGGCAAAGACATGATGATCTAAAAGCCCTGTCAAAATGGAATCTAACGATATTAAAATATAAATTTGACTTTGGCAGGTTGAAGCAATTAAGAAAATCTCTGAATATGTAGCTCAGCTCAGAAGACTCGGCAAAGGACATGGTAACCATTTGTTTTCTCACTTTAAAAATAATAAGTGCACGTTCCTCGTTTCGTCCACTCACGCTTTGTTCATGTGTTTAGGAACATGGCATTTCGATCAAGGGCTTCTGGAAGCTGCTGCTGCTTAAATCTAGTTTTGGGTGTAGTCTTCTTCTTATGAACTTCTGCTGCTGCTTAAATCTATTTTGTTTGTAATCTCTTATAAACTCTTGTTGCTTGATTTGTTTTGGTTCTGGATTATTAAGCCTTTAGTTTTTGTTAACATTTCTGATTCACAAACCTTTGAGTAGACAACATCTTACTATCAATGGTTTTTATTGGTATATGTCTGGTGCAAGACAGCGTTGAAATGCTAAAGGAGCTTGACCCTATTCTTTTATTTCTCCAATGGTTTACGGATGTGTACAATGGCGTCCTTAATTAAACACAAGCCTTCATCCTATTTATAATAAGGATTCTCTTTTCTTTTTTTTGGGCTCAACTTCTCATTCATTTTTCCATAACAAAGGTACAAACTGACCTCCGGGATTCAACAAGGAATCAATGAACTATGATTAGAGATGTTCAATGATTTTTTTTTTTTTTTTGGTATTCATATTTTCTGATTTTGATTAATTTTTTTTCTTTTTATTTGGTTTAGAAAGTATAGGGAATCAAATCGGCTTTAAACTATATCAATAATATCACATCTTATATTTCAAAATACTTACAAAACTTAATCTAAATATTCCTTACTCTTCCAATTTTTTTTTGTCATTGAGCACTTCAAACTTTGAATCACAAGCAAGAGCTTGGAAGAAAACAACATAATCTTAAAAAGAGAACCAGTAGGCCCTTATAAAGAACCCCAAACAGTTGGGATAACATAAACTCCGGTGGGTTTAACTGAGACAGGATGATCAGTTCATTTATAAACTCCCCAACTCTGTCTTCGTCCAAGACCGTGGATTTCTTAACTGCTACGATCCTTCCACACAGTCCCTTGACCACCTCGGCCAAGCACCCTCCCCAAACTGAAGCCTTCTATCGCTTTCTCCAACTCTTTTGAAGTGAATACCATAGTATTCTCTACAGAGTCTTCAATACCATAGTATTCTCTACAGAGTCTTCTCGACTAAGTCATCTCCGTTCGCTAATGGTCTCGGAAGATCGATTTGGACCACACTTCCTTGCAGATCCTGGGCAGAAACGGGACGAAATTCTTGCATTTGACCTCGTACCAATCATTGTTTCCAATTCCGAAGGGATACGGTATAGCAATCTTTCCACAGTTCCTTTGACAAGAACTTGAAACGGTGATTTCTGCTGAAAAAGATTTCAGTACAAGTAGCAGAAACAAGTGACAGAGTATACAACTAATTTTCTCTCTCTCTCTCTCTCTCTCTCTCTCGTCTGTTATGTGTTTTATTTCTTTTCATATTCACTCTTCTTCTTCGTGATATATACATCATGAGTGCAGGGGTTAGTGAGATGTCAATAATACCTCTATAGCATGTCCATATTTCTACTCCACATTTAATGTGCATGGGAAGAAAAAAATGACCCGGCCTCGCGAGACAAACCACAAGATCACTCATTACTGCTGCAGTATGGCATCTTCAGACCTGCATGATCCATGTTCTTTAATCCACATGCTAGCCTTTTGAATCTCTTTAAGCTAGGTGTAGAGTTTTAAAATGGTTAATTAATTGATTTTATAACTTCTCGTGACTAAGGCCTTATGGTTTGTTTTCTTTTTTTCTCATGCTTTAAATAGAAGAAAATCTTCAAAAAAAAAAAAAAACTTCTCGTGACTTTTCAGTTTGATGTATGATGACTATGATGCAGATTATAGTCCGAATCAACCACACGCAACAAGAACAATTTACAAAAAATTTATTTGAGACTATAAACTTAGGATTTTTGCAAAAATGACTCGAAACTCAAAATCAAACACAAAACTAACTTATGAATTTTCATTTGTCTTGTTTATCCCAAAATATCAGATTATTCACGAAAATGCATTACTTTTTGTTTGTTATTTTTCTTCTAAAATGAACATTTTACCTTATCATCCTCATCTTCAAGTATTTACTATATTGTTTGTGCCATCAATGCACCAACCACCATGAACAACCAAACTAAAGCTTTTAATGCACCTAAAAATCGATTTTCACTCTTCCTATATTATTTCTTAGGCACTAAACAACATCTCTTTCACTTTCTCTCTTTATACATCCAAAAAACCCAAGATTTTGATTCTAAACTTTTAAAGGTTCATAGAGCCATTCAAGCTCAAGATTCTTGGTCATTAACAAGTGGGTCGCTTTCGCGTTGAACTTCTGTGTGCTTGGAAGAGCTAAAAAAGTTATCTCTTTGGTTGAATGTATGAAATCAATTTTTTCCAGATCTGTTTGCCAGAAGACTTCCGTATAAGTCTAGAAGATTTATACATAAGTCTTCTGGTCAATGCATAGGTTAGTTTTGCAATTGAATTTATGTTTGTTTCTTAGAGACGACTTCCTTGGAAGTCTTCCAACTTTTCTTTGTTAACAAAAAAATCTCAAAAATATTCGAGAAGACTTACACGTAAGTCTTCTCGGATAAGCAAGTTAGTTTTGCAATTGACTGAATTGTGTCAGAAATTTGACTTTTTCTAGAAGAGTTACATGAAAGTCTTCCACCAAAAGATTTCCGGGAAAGTCTTCTCAACTATCGGTGAAAGTCTTCTCACCGTAAAAAATTTTTGGTTATAGTTTTCTCTGAGATCATAGGATAATCTGCTTTCCACGAGCATAGGTTGTTCCAAAATATTTGGAGACGATGAAGCTGGAGATACCTTCATGTTTTTGCCAACCGCTCTTATCTTCCAAGATGGGGGCTGTTTCCTTTGAGCTTTGCTTGTGCCCATGTTCCCGGTGACTCGCACTTCCAAAAAAGGGCCAAGCCGAAAATCCGTCAGAACCACTGGGGCAGTGCAAATCGACAGCATCGGACCAGAGGACTCTACTTCCTCATCACTCTTTTCATTACGTTGAATAAGGAGCATATTGTGAATCTGAGTAGACGCTCCTCCTTGATGCATATTAGAAGGATCATTGTAGGAAAAGACATGACCTTTCCCTTTATCTAACTCTTTTGTGATCTGACTACTTTTGTGATACGAGTCAGATGAACATGAGCTGCTGCCATGTTCTTTTCTATTCCTTGTTTGACTCATTCAATACGAGCCAATCTCTCAGTTTCATCAGAATGAGAAATGTATAACAAAGCCATCTTACTATCCTCATTAGTCAGTTCAGGAAAAAGTATTGGAAACCCCGGTGGACCATCTAATCTCTCAGTTAGCACCTGATAGCCATGTGGTAGTATTGGAGTTTCAATTGTCTTTGGCTCTCTGTTACCTCCTCCTCTAAGTAACGAACACTTCATCTTCTCATGAATAAGCCTTAAACAATGGAAGCATCGCTTATGAATCTTCCCATATTCAAATTCAATTGTAACAGTCCCGCCTTTTATAGTGAGTTTCCGAGATGCTTTGGCCAAATTGTTAGTATTGAAAGTAACCAACGATCTTATGTAAAACTTGGTGTGGGACACTTTAGGATCATAGGCAATTTCCTCCACCTTACCCACTTCAGAAGCAAGATGATGTTTTGGAGGAAGTATTCCGGTGGGTTAGTTGTCCACCTTTCTAGAACCATCGCCCAATGATTGTAACACCAAGGCCAACACTGTCTGAAGATCCTCCTCACGTTGGAAAACAAACTAGATCTTGTCACGGGATAACACGATTCCTCTCACCCTCCCGTACACTCTCCATGCAGTAGGCATGTAATCTATCATCTTTGCCATAGATTGGCAATCAGGGTTTAGCAGGCGACCCAGCAGACTTGTCTCGTTCTCATCAAAAACTCGAAATCTTGGGCTATCTGGAAGGGTTAGAGATTCCTCCTCTTCAAGTGACATTGACTGGATCGCTTTCTGGAGAAATTCAGCCATGGATTCACGACAGTTGAAATTTCCGACGGCGAAGTCACATAAATGTTGCAAAATCTTAAGTAAAGATCAAGCGTGATTGTAGTAAGCTTCTATGTATAACACAAAATTATGTCATAATTTTTTGTGATATCATTCGTAAAAAGAAAGATTGTGGAGACATAAATTAGATGGGAAATAAACAAAAAGTAAAGAAAAATGAAAAAACATGAAAAAGAGGAAACAAGAGTAAAGATTGAAATTTTGACTTTCTTAAAAAGAGACAGTGTGGCCTATGCTGGTAATTGGAATCCACTCACGGTGAGGGAAGATGGAATTTTTTTCCAGAAAAGACAATATACTTCACAATGAACCATACAGAAAATCTCTTCCATAATCTTGCATTTCATTCCTTAGTTTAGTTTGGGTTTTTAGTGATTTAAACTTCCAACTATTTTCAGATCGGATGGAAAACCCCCAACTAAAAAATTATGTTTTTAAACCTCCAACTATTAAACCGTTAATGCCATTAACTCTCCGTCAACAGAGTCATCTTTTCTGGACGGAGATCCGTTAAATTGAAACAGAGCGTTTCATTTAATCACAAAACGACATGAAATACGTAAAACCCCTTTGGTTTTTAGTGATTTAAACCCCCAACTATATTTATATCATATGATAAACCCCCAACTAAAGTTTTATGTTTTTAAACCCTCAACTATTGAAATGTTAATGCATGTAACCCTCCGTCAATGGTGTCGTCTATTCTGAACAAAGATCCGCTAAATTGAAACACATCATTTCTTTTAAGCACATAAACAACATGAGAAGTTTTAAAACAACACCATCGGAGCAAAAAACGGCTCGATTCTTTGAATCCCCAAATCAGTATGAATAAAGGTCTTTTCTCTGGTAAATCAAACTTTTATCTTTCGAATTAGGCTGAATCAAAAGAACTATCCACCCGAAGTCTCTTCTATTCAACTACAAATCCACATAACCTCCCGAAACTCTCAGAATTAGAAGTTTGTTCGCAATGAGGGTTACTGATTTGGAGATTTCTTAGAGTTATGTCACATGAGGGGATTTAAAATCGGATTAAAAAAATCATGCCGTTTTGACACTAATCGTGTTGTTTTAAAACATCGCATGTCGTTTATGTACTTAAATGATTTTTCACGGGATAACGTGATTCCTCTCACACTCACGTATACTCTCTATGTGGTAGGCATGTATTCTATCTTCTTTGTCATAGATTGGCAATCAAGGTTTAGCAGGCGACCCAACAGACTTGTCTCATTCTCATCAAACACTCGGAATCTTGGGCTATCTGGAAGGATTAGAGGTTCTTCCTCTTCAAATGACATTGATTGGATCACCTTTTTGGAGAAAGTCAACCATGGAATCACGACAGTTGAAATTTCCGACGGTGGGGTCACAGAGATATTGCAAAATCTTGGGTAAAAGATCAAGCTTGATTGTAGTAAGCTTCTTTGTATAACACAAAATTTATCATAATTTTTGTGATATCATTTGTAAAAAAAAAAAGCTTGTGGAGACAGAAATTCGCTAGAAAAAAAAATAAAGGAAAGTGAAGAGACGTAAAAAGAGAAAAAAAGAATGGGAATAAAGATTAAAATTTTGAAAGGAACACTGTGGCCTAGGCCGGTAATTGGAATCCACTCACAGAGAGAGAAAGTACAACTTTTTTTTAGAAAAGGCAATATAATTCACAATGAAGCATACCGAAAATCTCGTCCATACTATTCCATTTCATTAATTAGTTTAAGTTTTTGAGATAAAAAGGGAGAAAATCATTGTCCATTGCCAAACTCAAGTTTTCTTAGATGGTAATTTTGGCGGTGGGCCTAAATCATATAATGGGCCTTTTAGATGAGCCTATCAACTGATGTGAAAATAAATCTCCGTCTCAATCTGTGAAAAGCCCTAGTAAAACCCTAGCTCCCAATTCCCTCAGTCCACTGAGCCGTTATATAACTGTTCATCTGCATCGTTGAAAGCCAAAATCAACAGACCCGTGTTGAGAAGACGACTTTCATCTGCAAAAAGGTACTTCCTTTCAACAGTATTGAATTTTCTGTACTTCAATCCGATCCACTGTTAGTTTATATCTCTGTAACTTGCGTAAAAGCACATATCGAAGGCTTGTAGATAACGTATAGTTTAAATCGCCTGCGAGCTCAATATTTGTGCGAAATCTTAAAACCATTCATTGAGACCAAAAAGTCTCTGTGTTATAAGAATCTCTCTCTTTCTTATCGACAATTCTAATGATTGGGACATTTCTTTCATGTTTTTAACAAACTGATCAGAATCTGAATAGATCTGGTCTGAATAATTGAATCCCTAGTGACAACAGGATCACTTAGTTAGTTAGGTTATATTTTGTTCCACAAGTTCTGTTGTCTTAACCGTTACATTAGGTTGATGGATATTACTTAGGATTTAAAGATGGTCTTAGATTCATGACTTTGTTATTGGCAGGATTTGGAGTGAAGAGATCTGAAGAACAATGGCAAACCCTAAGGTCTTCTTTGACATCTTGATAGGAAAGCTGAAGGCTGGTCGTGTTGTGATGGAGCTCTTCGCTGATGTGACACCGAGAACAGCTGATAACTTTCGTGCTCTGTGCACAGGAGAGAAGGGTATTGGGCAAGCAGGGAAGGCACTACACTACAAAGGCTCAGCCTTTCACCGTATCATCCCAGGGTTCATGTGCCAAGGAGGAGATTTCACCCGTGGGAATGGAACCGGTGGAGAATCGATTCACGGGGCTAAGTTTCACGACGAGAACTTCAAGTTGAAGCACACTGGTCCGGGGATTTTGTCTATGGCTAATTCAGGCCCCAACACGAACGGTTCTCAGTTCTTTATCTGCACTGATAAGACAGCTTGGCTTGATGGGAAGCACGTGGTGTTTGGGAAAGTTGTTGATGGGTACAATGTTGTGAAGGCGATGGAGAATGTTGGGTCTGAGAGGGGAGCTACTTCTGAACCAGTTGTGATTGAAGATTGTGGTGAGCTCAAGAACCAAACTTCAGAAGAAGTTTCAAACAAGGAATAGAGTTCATAAACCTCGATCATTATGCTGTGAAGATCGTTGAGATCAAAACGTTGGGGTTTGACATTATTATCTTATGAAGTGGCCAAACCTTCTGAGTTTATTTTTTTTATTTTCAAAAACTCCATGTAAAAGAGTAGGATGGATAATAAAATAATGGCAAAACTCCTTTGTTTCATGGCCCCTTTCAACTTCATTGGACTAAGATGGGAACTAAACTAATGCGAGAACTTTTCAATTTATCATGCTTTTGTCTAATGTGGTACTCCAAATGATATATAGAAACCATACGTGGATCGTGAGAAACAATATGTGGATCGTGAGAAACAATATGTAAATAGTCAACGGTATTTGTGTATACAATAGACCTTTGTTAAGGAAATAGGCCCGTTTGCCTTTTAATTTAATAACTAGATTTTGACTTGTTTGAAATTGATTTTTAGATTAAAAATGTGAGTTGGTATTAAATATTATTTTTAAAATTTTAATTTACATAGTTATGTTATTAAAATGAATTATATATTTGTCAATAATTTTATTCAGTTTTCCATACCCGATCCGGATCCGCAGTTAAACAGGTAAACCTAAAGATTTGCATGAAAAAAAGATGGATCGGTCAAATATGAATGAGTGCTAATTTTTGGAATAGTATTAATATATAATCCAATATTCAAACGATATACAGCTTTTGGACCAGATATTTACTAACCATCGATAGTACAAAGAATGGAATATTAATGTTTTATAAGGAATGGAGTATAATATTGTATAAGTAAAAGAGTGGTTACTAAGCAATAGTATAAGGGAAGAAGTATTAATACTTTCGGATGAGTTTAATTTTATAATAGAAGGTTGTATTTAATTTTAAAACTAACAAAAAAAGTTGGATCCAGCAAAATATTTCTGTTTTAATAAGCGAAATTAGATCATGATCTGCAGGATAGCACATATTTGATTTTAAATTGTCTGGTGTTAAGAGAAGTTTTAGATGTATAATATTTATTTATGTGGCTTAATTAACATTATTATAACTATTTTGTGTAATTTATATTGCTAATAATTTGGTTCATACTAATCAGTTTAATTTTTTTCTTTATAATTAATGTTAAGCACTTAACTTCAGATAATATATTTTGAAAAAAATTATAATGATTTTTGTTATTATATACTCCCTCTGTTTTTAAAAGATGCATATTCTAGACTTTTCACATATATTAAAAAAACTCATTAAATATGCATTGTTTTTTGTGAACAACATTTTTTCATAACTTTTAGCCAATAGAATTCAATAAACACCATTATTTTTTTTGAAACTTACAATTTTTCATAAAATCATACATTGAAAAAGTAAAAAATATATCTTTTTGAAACAATTTTTTTTTCCAGAACATACATCTTTTAAGAACGGAGAGGGTATATTGTACAGTGTAGTTATTTTCAATGTATAATGTTTATATATATATATATATATTATGTAGTGCATTATTGAATTCTTATATTACTTAAATAAACTATATAATGTTTTATTAGATTGTAGATTAGTGCATATAAAATAACTGATGTTGCTAACATATAAAAATATGAATATATTTTTGTGTTCATATATATAATATTAATTACGTTTCATGTACATACTCTTATGCTCTATATATTTTTTTGCTCTATATATTTTAATTATAAAATAAAATAAAATATTTTTATTAATTAAAATGTATGTAAATTTTACTCAATTAGCTATATAATATTCTATAACGTTATTTTCGTATATATTTATTTTATGATATCATTCATTCCGATTTGTTTGAAAGGAATTGACCCAACAAAAAACAGATATGTAAATAAATAGAGATTTGGCCCAACAGATTTTGTAATTATCCATTTCTCAATTGAAGTTATCATCAAACAGCCTTACCAGAAGAAAAAAAACAAAAAAACATATGTATAATCATTTTATGTTTTTTTTTCTTGGACATGCACGACCATGCGGATTATTTGTTGTTTCAATATAAACTGTTTTTATAGATTTTTAAAGTGGGAGAATATTTTTTAGGAAAATATAATTTACAAAATCAAAATGTTTTACATTTTATTTTAGTGTATATGAATATTTATATACATAATTATATTATTTGTATTTATTAAATATGAAATTGTATAAGATATTATTTAATTTAATTTTTAAATTATTTCAACTCTTTTTTTATGAATCTTTAATAATTTATTTGTAATTTATTTGAATAATTGTATGACATGTTTTGATAAAAAATTTATTATAGAATTTAAATAAACTTTCATATTAAATTATATAATTTATATAAATAAAATGCAATAAAATCAAATCAAATAAATCTTATGACTAAAAATTTATTTGGTTTCATTTTATTGCATTTTATTTATATAAATTATTTATTTAAATATGAAAGTTTATTTAAATTTAAATGACTTTAATTTTTTTTATGAAAATATAAATAAAATAATCTATTAATTTAATTGATTTTATATTGATTGAATTATTTTTTAGTATCTAAACCTGCAAAATAAGTTATACTTGTTTATCAATTTTTCATAAATTATAATATTTTATATATTTTAAACACAAAATTAATTATTATGTTGTTTGGAAACATAAATAACAGTATAATATTGTTTCCATAATTACTTTATAATATAAATATGTATTTAATTTAAAATTCTATAATAAATATTAGGTACAAGAAAACGTTTTTGTTTGAATAAGAGAGATGCATTTATAACAAAAAAAACTACCCAATTATTTGGTATAACTTAATCGTTATTCAATATTTAACCATTATTTTAACATTGGTTTTGTTTTCATTATTATTCAATCCATGAACCAGTTGTCATTGAAGATTGTTTATGAACTCAAGAAACAAAATACATTAATCTTTGTAATCTATCATGTGTTAGAGAGCCGAGACAACATCTTGGACGTTTGATGGACTGATTCATGTTTTGGTTTTAGTTTTACTATTAATTAATTTGTATGCAAAACTATGAAGTGTTGAATATTCGAAACACTACAAGAAAATGATCTTACCATTAATTTGTGATGGTTAGAGACTACATTTCAGTGGTAATCAGAGACGGAATTAGCACGTTGTGATAGTCACAAAATATGACAAATTTGTTATGTTAATTGTAGTTGGTAATTGTAACATTTTTATTACTTTTATATATGGTTGCTATTTGTGACGGAATAATTACTATATGTAATGGTCATAACATTGTAACGGTTTTTGTTACCAAAAAAATTTGTGACGACTGTATTGATAACACAAATATGTCGCAATATTTTTATTGTGACGAATTGTGTTTTATTGTGACAAATAATTTGGTCACAATATAACTATTTTTTTTGTAGTGAAATGGGAAGATCATCTGCAAAACTATACATACTTTCTAATCATGTGGGGATTATATATCATATAGTTATTGTTTCCTTCTTTTACCATGCGAGTATTTTCATCATCAGTATACAACAATATCCAACAACATTTTTACAGGTCTCTTATAGGATCTCCAACTACCAGTTTGCCCTTGCAATTAAAAGTGTACCAAACTTTTTGCAGTATAGCTTCAGTATTAAATACATTCAATTATATCAGCGACATTTTTGAGACGGGTTTACCGGAGGTGACAACACATAGTTAATATATATGACATTAAGACAGACTACAATATTTTATTTTCTGATCTTTAACATTAGTCACCATTAAAAATAAGATTAAAAATGATATAAGATTCATCTTCACAACCACAAACGGAAGACCTGCCGTCCTCTACCATCTCAATACGATTTTTTTGGTTTTATCTCACATATTGATAAATTATGTGTAATCGCCAGTTATCTTTACTTTATAATGTTTATTTACTGTAGTGTGTTCATTAAAATATATAAGTAGTAGGAATAAATTGATACAAATGATAGTAATTGTATGTTAGAAATATAAAATATCTAAATTGTGAAATAAATATTGCAAGAAAATCACAACTAAAAAGAGAAAAATCACAACTTGAAACAGAAGTACAATTATTATAAAGTTGATAAATGTAAAGTATATATATATTATATATATTTACCAAAAAATATATACTCCTTCCGTTTCATTTTAATTGTTGTTTTAGATTTGTGCACACAGATTAAAAAAACAATTAATTGTGTATTTCTTATATAAAAACACAATTACTTATATACATAACCATATCTCAACCAATAGAAAAATAAATTGTTGACTAAAATTAATAAATTTTGCATTGAAAGTCAAAAACGACACTTATTTCATAACGAAATTTTTTTCTACAACGATACTTAATATGAAAGTATTATATATATATATATATGTTTCTCAAACCAATCACTCTTCTGGATATAGTAAAATATGTCCAGCTATTCATCCTAATTAGTTAATTGTCTTCATAACTACGAAGTATGAACAACGTGTTGTAATTAACTGACAGTGTACACAATGTTTTTTTTTTAAAGATAAAATATATAGAAATAGCGAACAAGTTTGTTTATGGACAATTTTTTTTTTTTGTTTTTTTTTTGTTGGTAACTCTGGTATCTGGGCAGCCACATTCTCAACTATCCCTCGTAGGGGGTCCAGCGTCCCAACGGAAGGGATGTTAAATCCACTGTGGCCGGAGTTCGAACTCGTGTTGGCAGGGACAATTTTAATGTTACATATGTAATATTTGCATTATAAAAGTAAGTTGAACTCTTGAAACTTACGTTTTACAATTTTAATATTCTGTTAATGCCTTCACGTGTTCATGCAAACGATGATTTTTAATCTGACCAACCAGAGTAGATTAGATAGATAATCTGTGAAAAGCATGTTTAAAAAAAATGTGTGAAAATCCCAGACTAATAAAATATCAATAGTCTGTCAATTAACAAATTTTGAACATGTGATACTTTCATGCAATGTGCTATCTTATTATACAAAATGGACAATTTATCAAATAAATATCCTGAAAAGCAAATCTTATATCCCAAACCATGATCAATATCCTTAATTTAGTAAATTAAAATTCCATGTAAAGATTAAAATAATTAGACAAATCATGACTCCCTTGACATCATTGTTGTTTCTAAAAATATGTCCGCATACTTATATATACATATTAACAAATTTGTGTAGACGAGAAAACGTGCATAGTAACGCTGACTATTATCACTAGGCCTGGGCATTTCGGGTATCGGTTCGGTTCGGTTCGGGTATTTCGGGTTTCGGATAGTTCGGATAGGGGCTAGAAGATCCATTTAGTACTCGACCTATTTTCGGTTCGGTTCGGTTCGGATAGTTTCGGGTTCGGTTCGGTTCGGATAGTAAATGTAGGAACCGGAAAATATCCATAAGAAGTTCGGTTCTCATTTGGATCCGGTTCGGGTTCGGATAGTTCGGGTAGTTTGGATAATTTGGATAAAATATTGGTTATTTAAGATAAAATATCAAATAATTAGGATGATTTAGATAAAAAATTTGGATATTTCGGATTACTTTGGATATTTCGGATAAAAATATCCGTATAGTTTCGGATACTTTCGGGTAGTTTGGATACTTTATAATAAATTAGTTATCCTCAACTATTTTCAAATATTTTTAATAGAATTTTAAATTAAAAATATATATTTAGTGATGTTATATGTATATATAATTAATATTTTTATATATTCGGGTACCCGTTCGGTTCTCGGTTCGGTTCCGGTTCGGTTCGGTTATTTCGGATATAAAAATATAGGAACCGTTCGGGTATTTGAGGGTATTGGTCCGGTTCCGGTTTCGGGTATTTCGGTTCGGTTCCGGTTCGGTTCTTCGGTTCCGGTTATTTTGCCCAGGCCTAATTATCACTATATTAATTAGTGAAAACAAAAGCTATCCAACAGTGGAAGATATAGACTCAATTAACGGTGCCATAAATTAAAGGTTTGAAAAGAAGAAACCATGTTGCACAACTAGAAGAAGAAACCAAAAGTCCAAAGCCACCATCGTTGGGTCCGTGGTCAGTATCCATGGGGTTAATATATATAAAGGATCTTTACATTTCCCCCATTATTTCGGTGAACCCTAGTCTTGGTTTGCAAACCAAGATCTTACAGTATAATGGATCTATACATTTCCCCATTATTTCGGTTAATTCTCGTCGCAACTTTCATCTTCCACGACTCGTGTTCTTCAGATAAAGGTACGATTATTATTTTCTCTACCAACCCATTTAGTTTATGCATTTTAGGATACCATTAGTATACAAACTCAACCTTTGTTGAAATGTTGTTGTTGGTGAAGCTGGTTATTATAGTTTTCTGAAAGATGCTACATCGGCACCAACGTTATCTCACTTTGACTACATAATCATCGGAGGAGGAACCGCCGGATCTGCACTAGCCGCAACACTCTCTCAAAACGCCACCGTTTTAGTTCTCGAACGCGGCGGGTCCCCTTACGACAACCCGGCAGCCACGGACATCGGAAACTTCGCAAACACACTCATAAACATAACCGACCTAAACTCATGGTCGCAGCTTTTCATCTCCGAAGACGGCGTTTTCAACACACGCGCACGCGTGCTAGGAGGAGGAACGGTGCTAAACGCTGGATTCTATTCACGTGCGGAAGATGAGTTCGTGGCGGAAACTGGTTGGTTAAGAGAGAGGTCGAAGCTGCTTACGAGTGGGTCGAGAAGAAGTTGGTGTTCGAACCACAGATTAAGGGATGGCAAACGGCGTTTATAGATGGTCTTTTGGAGGCTGGAGTGACTCCATACAATGGTTTCACGTATGAACATATCTACGGGACGAAAGTAGGCGGTACGATATTTGATCGGGATGGTCATAGACACACGGCGGCTGATTTGTTGGAATATGCTAATCCGAATACGATTGTTGTCTACTTGCACGCTTCTGTCCATAAAATCCTCTTCACCACTAAAGGTATAATATTGATTTGTATTCATTGCATGCATGCGATGTCAAACTAAAATTAATGCATGTCTTCGTGATTTATGACTGTGACGGGATGACTCGTGAGGGTTAGGAAGGGCGAGAGAGATGGCGTAGGATACACGTAACTAATCTTCTGTTTAATTATGATACAACTTGTGTTTGTAGTTGACATGTTCCTTTCAGAATAAAAATATCTAGTCGGAAAGAAAAAACAAATTATAGAAAACAAATATTTTTTTAACACTTCCTTAATTTATTAACTTTTAATTTATTCATTAGTTAGATTTTAGATATGCTAATAATGTATCATTATATTTAATGAGAACATATATTGTTGAAAAATATTGTAGCATGAAAATGTTATATAATATTATATTTTTAAGCCATAAACTAAAGAATAATCTATACTATTAAAACTGGAATACATTTTTTGACATTCTCTTGATTTTCTTCTAATATTACAAGTATGTCATTGCCATTTAATTTAATTAATGAAATAATTTATTTAAGTTAAGGAAACAAATATTCTCATATTATTCTTATTAACTTTTTGCATTAAAATATCCTACCAAAAAGATATATTGACAATTTTATTAACAACCTAAAAGTCGGACTAAGTTATCATACGAAATTGACATGTTCAAGATAACTTCATAAGTGGACTTGACTCTATAAATTAAGAATGCGAGTATTACATAAATCGCACACCGTCATGATATTTTTTGTACTAGGTTCTAGCATATATTTTGTATGAAGATGGGTTCATTCTTAAACTTTTCTTATTTTCTAGCTTGCATAGAAAATATAGAATAGCAAAAGCTGCAAAACTATATATGCTAGACGCAAAATATTTCATATTTAATAACTCTTTAACTAAAAATGCAAAAAAACATAAATAAATGAAAAATTCCCAATTGTACATTGATATAAAGCGTATTTAAGATTTCCTTCAAAACTATATCTTTAATCTTTTTTTGAGCAACTACTATATCTTTAATCAAAACGTTATCAGCAGGATGTCATTCTAGACAAAAACGTTCATATCTAAACAACTTTTAACGATGTTTGCTTATTTTAATATCTATTTTTTTTTCTTTCTGTTTTTAAAAAATAAAAAGAAAACTTTTAAATAATACCCGTAGAGAAGTTTGGCTTGATCGTGAATTATTTATCCTAAACATTTGTGCATCTATGTATTTTGTAGATTTTAATCTTAAAAAATGGTTCAAATCTATTTTATAGAACCTATATTTATTAAAAAAAATAGGTACAAATTTTAAACTAACTTTGTTCTTACGTACTATATACAAATTATATCCATTTTAATAATTGATATACTATTATTTAGCATAAATAAATAAAATAAAATTATATCTTAAAGTTAAATAAAATGTTATATCAAACAGAACTATCCAAAATAAATTTTATATATCAAAAATATTAAATATATACACTTAGTTTTAAAATTACCAAATATTCTAAAACTACTATTTATAAATCGGACTATCTAAAATATTTTAAATTATCCTAATTCCTATAAAACTTAATCATCCAAATATTTTTATCTAAAATATTTAAATTTCTCCGAATTATCAGATATTTTATAAAAATTCATGTAAATGTGACGTTATCCGAATTATTCAAAACTATCCTAAAAATGAAAACCGAACTTAAACCAAATTGAACTCAAAATTTTATCAGGTTCCTAACATTTTTATCCGACCAAGTCAAAAACCAAAACTGACAAACCAAAATTGCCAAACCAAAATCAAATCCAAATTAATTAATAACCGAACGGTTCTTATATCTCTTAAACTGAAAGACCGAAAAACCAAAACCACAATTGAACGGACGCCAAACAAAAAAAAAAAAACTAAACTGAAAACCAAACATCCACACCTAAAACAAACATGTGAACTAATAAATTATCAACAAAAAATCAAGTGTTTTGGTTAATAATCAATAATGTGAATAGTACCTTTTCTCTGACGGCTACAAGCCTACAACATCCTTCATAAACGCACATTTACAAATTTAAACTTTGGTTATGACACAAGTACATAATACTAACCGAGATGAAGACATGATAAATAACTAAACAAACTTAAATTTTACAAAAGAAACTTCTTTTTATAAAACTAAATCTCAATTCAGATCGAAATCGTGACTTTCAATTATTACTAGCTTTGTTGTTGACTTGTTTCTAAGTTATAACGTATCATTTTATTATTGCAGCCATTCTCTGTTGAACATGACCATAAATTCTTGTCTATCATTTGGATGTGAATATTTTTGTTTTACAGGGAACTCAAGGCCCAAGGCATATGGGGTGATATTTCAAGATGCAAATGGAGTGTTCCACACAGCTGAACTTACGGTACAAGACGCAAGGAGTGAGGTGATCTTATCAGCGGGCGCCATCGCAAGTCCACAACTATTGATGCTGAGTGGTGTAGGCCCTGCAGCCCATCTTGCAGTCCATGGGGTGAATCCTATCATCTTAGACCACCCAATGGTTGGACAAGGGATGGGTGATAACCCAATGCACCCGGTCTTCATCCCTTCTCCTAAACCCGTAGAGGTATCCCTTGTCCAAGTCGTTGGGATACCTAACTTTGCTAGTTACATTGAAGGTGGAAGTGGCTTAAGTCTCTCCATTAGTTTGACTCGTACCTTCTTCAATGGCGTTTTAGATCTTCTTAATAAGGTAAGTAATTAATTAGGTTATAGAGATTTCATATAACCTAATTATTATAAATTTGGTTTAACACATACTATTTTTTTTTATTATGTAGCTAAAATTCCCTAGCCAATCCATCTCAAAACTTTTGAAATCGTTGGATCTTGGATTAAACGTGACGACACAAGCGGGTGTGATTATTCAGAAAGTGTCTGGACCTCTCTCTCGAGGTCACTTGGAGCTGCGGAACACAAATCCAGATGATAACCCTTCGGTGACATTCAACTACTACCAAGACCCAGAGGATTTGAATAACTGTGTTAAAGGACTTAGTGCTATCATAAATGTGATAGATTCGAAGGGATATTCCAGTTACAAGTACCCTGGAGTAAACGGGCGTGGACTATTAAATCTCATTCTTGCTCTTCCTATCAATCTGAGGCCAAGGCACATAACTTCTACGTTTGATTTGAAGCAGTATTGTATGGATACGACGATGACTATTTATCATTACCATGGAGGTTGTCAAGTTGGAAAAGTGGTCGATAATGATTACAAAGTATTAGGGATCGATGCTTTGAGGGTCATCGATGCATCCACGTTTCTCAAGTCTCCAGGGACTAATCCTCAAGCCACAATCATGATGCTCGGAAGGTAAATACATGCATAAACCTAATGAAACAAACTTATCAAGACATGTTATTCAATATAAGATGTGATTGTTGGAGAGTTATAAAATGTGTAGGTATATGGGACAGAAGATTCTTCGAGAGAGGGAGGCTTTCTGAGAAAGAAAAAAGAAGAACATGAGATTTTAATGATTGTCAAAAGTCTGGAGAATGAGAACACTCCTCTTCGACGTCTGAAGAATAAGAGATTTCTGATGGCATCAATTTAGTGTATAATGTTGTTTTTGAACAGGAAAGATGTGAAGGTATTTTGTTCATGAACAAAGTGATTACTGATGTTGTTTTTTTTTTTTGTCATCAATTACTGATGTTGTTAATTATTAGTAATCTTGACCAGAAAATGATCTGCAGTTACTGATTATTTTTTTGTCTACATCGTATATTTTGTTATGTATGAACCTAAATAATTTAAAAGATCACCATTTAGAAGTTAAAGACGAATGTGTATAATGACCACAGAGGCACTGACACATATTCTGGACCAGCATACCTCGTCACAATCCCCATAATTGGCTTTGGTCAGTTCATCATTATTTTATTTTATTGTCAACAAGTTCCATCATCATTTTATATGGAATGTATCTCTAAGATAAAAATATATATATTTTTTTTAATTTTTTAATATAAATATTTATTAACCCATCCGAAAATCGGGATAAAACATAAATTTAGTTAAAGAAAAAGATAAAAATAGAAATTACTCCGTATCACTTTAAGTGATGGTTAACAATATTTATTTTGTTTCATAATAAGTGATATTCTCATAATTCTAGATAAAATTTAATGTCATTTGAAACTTGTGATCAATTACAAAATACTACATTTTTTTATTGGTTGAATTGGTTCTATTTAATGTTATTTTATATGATCAACATAAATTACATAAGATTTTGTATTTTTTTAATATTTGTGCAAAAACATTAAACATAGCTTAAAGTGATACATGCTTAAAGTGATACAGAGTATAAATTTTGTTTTGCACTTCTGATGCAACTATTGCATAACATTTTTGAATCTATACTTGCAGTTATTGGTAGGTGAAATAGTTCACAACTAATGAAAAAAGGTCTCTACCAAAAAAAAAGAAAAAACCGCGTGAACGTGTAAAACATGTAGGATGTAGCATTGTGAAATGGATGGATAAACATTGACAATAACCCTTGTATATGACATGTATCATTAATATAATAGTTTCTAGATTTTTTAGAAAAAATAAATTGGTTTATCTACGTATACTATATTTTTTACAAAATTAATCATAAAATTAATTAAAATCTATAAAATATTTTTTTTCTCTGTAGATAAAAGTTACAGAATTATCTAATGTGATTAAAATATTTATAAATAATAGTTTTAAATAATAAAGATTTGATAATAGTTTGTGTATTTTTTTTCATTTTTGTTTACTTTATATTTTTGTTTAATTTTATATTATTAAAATAAAGTAGACAATCACGTTAACAATATAATAAAAGTGATTATAAATTACAAAAACTGTAGTTCTATACTGAATTTTTTTTGTTATAACAAGATACAAAAATTATCATAAAATTAAATAAATAGAAATCTTATTTAATATATATTCAAATTAAAAATATTATTTATTTTAGTATCATTTAAATTAAAATATATACCATATAATAATATGCTAATTTCAAAATTTTAGAAATATGTATCATACTTGAATTGACAAAATTAAATTTCTTTTTTTTTGATATTTGAATTTGATCAAATGAATAAGCTATAGGGGAAAAGACTCTCATACCCTTGTTCATAAGAGACAAAAGACTCTTATACCTTTGTTTTTATATATATAATAAATAATTATTTAAATAAATAACAAAAAAAAATATAAAAAATTATGTTTTCGAATTATACTTTTTCAAATTCGAAATTTTATAATTTTTTTTTGAAATAATTTTTTCAAATTTGTTTTTCAAAATTTGTTTTTCAAACTAATTTTTTTAAAACATTTTTTAAGTATTTATTTATATATTTATTAGAATACTAAATTTCACATTTCAAAAACCCTACTCACTCCTCAACTCTAAACCCTAGGTTTATATTAGTTTATAGATTTATGGTATTATGAATGTCATATTTTTGGCAAAATCTTTTTTATTATCTTATTGATTGTGTCATATTTTGTACCAGTTTAACTTAGGATCGAAAAATTTATTAATTTACCATGTTTATTAACTTATCGAATATTAATTTATGGATTTTGTACTGTATATGTTAACAAAATATAGTATTAACTAATTTAATTTAGCTACATATCAACATTTCAAAAATATTAAATTTCAAACAAAAGTTTTGATAAAATTAGTAATAATTCATATAAAATTAATGCATAGAAATTTTTTTTAATATAATGTTACATTTTTAAATAAACAAAGAAACAACACAAGTGGTTAATATATGAATAGTACACTTTTATTAAAAACAAATTTCACCAAATATAAAAGTTTTAAACTTATATACAAAATTTACTTTTATAACTTATATTATATAAAAACTAAAACAAATATAAAATATACACTCTTATAACTTATCTTATATTTAAAATATTATTAAAAAAATAAAGATATCTGCGCGGATACGCGGATTCAACTCTAGTTACTAGTTTAATCATAGCGGTAACATCCCACTTTTATGGTATCACTTTTTATCTTTACCACCACTAAAGGAACATTTTCAAAAATATCTTCTTCATTACGTGGCAAAAGACTCTTATACCGTTGTTCTCTAAATATATAATAAATCATTGTTTAAATAAATAAAAAAAATTAAAAAATAAAAAATAATAAAAATAAAGTTTTTATGTTTTCGAATTATTATTATTATTTAATAATAATAATAATAATAATAATTTAAAAACATAAAAAACATTATTTTTTACTTAAAAAATAATAAAAGAAATAATAAAAGATAATAAAAATAATGTTTTTTTTTATGTTTTCGAATTATTTATTTTTCTATATGTTTTCGAATTATACTTTTTCAAATTTGAACTTTTTATATTTTTTAAAAATATTTATTTATATATTTATTAAAATCCTAAATTTACATTAAAAAAACCCTACCTCACCCCTTAACTCTAAACCCTAGTGTTTAGTGTAAACATGAAAAGTGATACTATGAATGTGATATTTGTGAGAATTTGCCCACATTTGAGAAGTGATTTGACATATGTCATCTGTACAATCAATTTCTCTAAAAAAAAGTGACATGACATGTTAGAATTAATAACATGACTTATGATAAATATGATTTGGAAAACTTTAGAATACGGTAATAACTCATAATTTTTCATTAAATAAATATATTAAAATATGTTATTAAATAATATAATAATAGAAATATAAATATTTTACAAAATTCAAAATATTATTTTAGTATATTTTTATAATCATATAATTTTTATTATTTACAAGATTTTCCAAATTTTATACAATATTGTAAAAAAACTATAAATTTTAATCCTAATATCATTTTTTCTTTTTGATATCTACCAATTTTAGAGATTCTATTTAGTTTTATATTTTGATAATTATAAAAAATATCTTTTTTTTTAATTTATACAAGTTTATTTTATATATATTTTAACCAAAAAATAAATAAAAAATCTATATAAATATAATTTTAAATAAATCATATTATTCATTTTATTATAATTTTATGTTCAAATAAAATATCAATATTATAATATTGGTAAAAAAATAATAAAATCTAAAACATTAAGAAAATTTTATTTTTAAATATAATTTAAATTTAAATTTAAATTTTTTTCGCTGCACAAAATGGAGGAAAATACCCAGTCGACCATATATCACTAATCATAAAACAAAAATCTTACATGGAAATTTACTTACCAAACTGATCTGAAACGGACAAGTTGAGTATGTGGACTAAATTAATCGTGTCAGAATTTAAAAAAAAAAGTCTAAATATTAGAAGAAGACAAAACCACTATGACATGTGAGGATGATTACGGAGATTCTTAGAGCGAGGTTTTTAGCGGAATATAAGAACACCTCTCTTAACTTTTAACTAAAAAAGTTAAAAATCTGCTCTTAAAACTCTTATTTAAGAACCAGTTCTTACTTTTTTAATTAAAAATTAAGAGACAAGTTCTTATATTCCGTTAAGAACCCCACCCTAAGAAACCCCAATAATCGTGATTTTGTTCATGCTAGTTTTTCAAAGAAGACAAAGGGTGGGTTTGTAAAAACCACATAAAAACAAGAAACACAAAAAAATAAATATTGCAAAAAATAGTTCAAAAAAAGAGAGTAGTTCGCTCGAAAAATAATAAAAGGCAGTTATGCTACATTTTTGTTTCTTTAACTTAAATATATTATTATATTAGTAATTTATTGATGAATTTTTCATTGAGGAGAAACTCTAGTTAACGTTGATAATTAATATACACTTCACCATTATATAAAGCGCATGAAATCTGGTCTTCTGATGCCAAAAAGATATACAACATAATGGATTTTCATATATTCCGATTATTTCGTTTGATTAGCGTCGCAGTTTTCATCTTACATGGCTCGTGTTATTCCGACAAAGGTACGATTATTACCTCCTTCACTAATCATTTCTGAATCTTTAGGTGGTTATTTGTGTATACTTAAAAAAATTAATGAACTTTCGCTATCGTGAAGCTGGTTATTACAGTTTTTCGAAAGATGCTGCCACATCAGCACCAATGTTATCTCACTTCGACTACATAGTCATCGGAGGAGGAACCGCCGGATGTGCACTAGCCGCAACGCTATCCCAAAACGCTACTGTTTTAGTTCTCGAACGTGGTGGGTCCCCTTACGACAATCCCACGGCCACAGACATCGGAAACTTCTTGCACACATTCTTGAACACAACTCCAAACTCGTGGTCTCAGCTATTCATCTCCGAAGACGGCGTTTTCAACTCACGCGCACGCGTGCTCGGAGGAGGAACGGTGTTAAACGCTGGATTCTACTCACGCGCGGAAGATGATTACGTGGCGGAAACTGGTTGGGTAAGAGAAGAGGTCGCAGCTGCTTACGAGTGGGTCGAGAAGAAGTTGGTGTTCCAACCACAGATTAAGGGATGGCAAACGGCGTTTATAGATGGTCTTTTGGAGGTTGGAGTGACTCCCTACAATGGTTTCACCTACGAACATGTTCATGGCACCAAAGTTGGTGGTACGATATTTGATCCGGATGGTAGAAGACACACGGCAGCGAATCTGTTGGAGTATGCTGATCCGCAAATGATTACTGTCTACTTGCACGCTTCTGTTCATAAGATCCTCTTCACCACCACAGGTATTTGATTAATAGTAACTAAAGGTCCATTTTAAGGTTTTCCATTATAAGAAGTTCGAGAATGATGAACCAAGAGGATCTTAGACTCAGGGCCAGTTTGAGATTCTGTGGCTGTAGATAATTTAGTAAGGGTTTTAATTTTTTCTTTTTACAAACTTAGGATTTTAATTCTATATAATTTTTTTCAGAACTATTTAGAGACTTTTTGCCAATAATTTGATTAGTCAATGCCCATGACCGACCATTTAGACTAGCTAGCTTAGTCCTAACTTAAAGACACTCCAAATGTTCTTTCAGTTGAGCCTTTGAAAGAGAAACAAATGTTTTCCCATTTGGGAGAGATGTTGGTGTTTTAATTCAATGTGAAAACGTAGGAATTTTGGTCTAGCTAGAAATGCTCGATTAATAATTAAAAATGTTATTATTGAAGAAGGAGACGACATGACTGTAAGGTGTGGAAGATATAGATAGTCTTATCTTATCTTACATGTGATCAAATTATGGCGCTAGAAAAAAACAAAGAGAAAATTGTCGGAACTTGTTTTTTAGTTAGAAATTTTCTTTTTTTTTCTTGACCAAGATACTGCTAATTATGATTTTTTATGTTTGTTTACTAGATGTCTTAAGAGTATATCTATATTATTAAAAGAGAAGTATCCATTTGAAAATGTTTTTACTTCATTAATTAAACTCCTTTTTTTTTGCTTGTCTTTTTCAGTTGCATTTATGAAATATACTAAAACGAATAAAACTGCCTAATTTATTACTTATCTTTTCAGTTACATTAATGAAATATGCTTAAATGAATTTAAACTTCCTATTTTATTGTTTGTCTTTTTCGGTTACCTTAATGAAATATCCTTAAATAAATTTGGACATAATGTCATTTAATCAACCAAAAAAACTCATGAGTTATCCTTAC
>NC_027755.1:30317141-30344990 GCF_000695525.1 Brassica oleracea var. oleracea | reverse complement strand
ATTGAATATCATTATTTTTGACATAATTTGAGTTTTCGTTTACATCAAAACTTATCATATTTTAGGATAATTTTAATTTAAAATGTAATTTTCATATTTTTCAAACTAATTCTAAAAATATTAAAAAAATATTTTGTTATAATTGTTAAAAAAATATTGAGTTGCATTTCAAATAAAAAAGTAAAGATATTAAAAATATTCTAATTAAAATATGTAAAATTTAATATAGTTTTAAGAAAATGGTCAAAATAAAAAAAATTACACATAAAATAATCATGATTTTTGTTAACTGGACGGATCATTATTTATATGATATCACACATGAAAGAAAAATTTCTGTTTTTAAAATTATCTAATTAACTCTATACTCGTTTTTTTATATTTTTTATATGATATCACACATTCGTAAAAAAATAGATAGTTTAAGATGCAAAAAAAAAAATATTTACTTAATGAATATAATATGAACGAATATTACAAATACATTATTTAATAAAATAAATAATTAAAAACTGAAAATTCATATCAGGGTCTAGTGCTAATTATAATATGTTTTGTGATACATAATTAAAACAAACTCAAGATTCAAATTATAAACTAAGTGTGCTACTGCTAATTATGATTTTTTAATGTTTATTTACTAGATGTCTTAAGAGTATATGCTAATAAGTAATAACATGTTTTGTGATACATAATTAAAACAAACCCAAGATTCAAATTATAAACTTCGTCTTTGCCCTAAATCTTCATTTTAAACGGTGACTTTCAATTGCTCGCGTTGGTGTTTGTAAGGAAAATGTAATTATTGTTATCATTTTGGTTGTTGTCACTTGTCCGTCACAGTCATCCGTCGTTCACCATACAAACTATATTTCCACGGTTCAGATAAGATTTTCTTACGCTTTTTTACAGGAAATATGAGGCCCAAGGCAAATGGGGTGATCTTCCGGGATACCAATGGAGTGTTTCACACGGCAAAACTAGCGGCACATAGCGCACTGAATGAGGTGATCTTATCAGCCGGGGCCATCGCTAGCCCTCAGCTACTGATGTTGAGTGGTGTTGGCCCTGCGTCTCATCTAGCAGACCATGGAGTGGAACCGGTCATCCTAGATCAACCCATGGTGGGACAAGGAATGTGTGATAATCCGATGAATGCTGTCCTCATCCCTTCTCCTGAACCCGTAGAAGTGTCACTTGCCCAAGTCGCTGGAATCCCTCATTTTGGTAGTTACATTGAAGGTGGGAGTGGGTTAAGTGTCTCTATTAGTTTGTGGCATAGCTTCTACGGTGCCGTTATAAATCTTCTCAATGAGGTATTTCATATAATATATCTCCATTACTAGTAGAGTTATTTAAAAGACTTTTTTTTTGTCACATAAAACTTCATTAAAATAAAAGAGGTGAAGCGAGTTATTTAAAAGACTATATGTTAATTTTTATATGATGTTTTATGTAGATGAAACTTCCCACCAAAACCCTCTCACGCTTTTTCAAGTTATTGGATCTTCGAGTTAATGTGACAACACAAGCAGGTAGGATGGTTCAGAAAGTTGATTGGCCGATCTCGAGAGGTCATTTGGAGCTGCGGAACACGAATCCAGACGACAATCCTTCAGTGACATTCAACTACTACCAAGAACAAGAAGATTTGAATAACTGTGTTGAAGGACTTAGTACTATAATTAAAGTGATAGATTCGAAGAAATATTCCAAGTACATGTTCCCTGGAGTCACGGGGCGGGGATTGTTGGATTTCATTCTTGGTCTTCCCATCAATCTGAGGCCAAGACACATTAATTCATTGTTCGATTTGAAGCAATATTGTAAAGATACCGTGATGACTATTTATCATTACCATGGAGGTTGTCAAGTTGGAAAGGTGGTCGACAATGATTACAAAGTATTAGGAATTGATGCTTTGAGGGTCATCGATGCATCCACGTTTCTCAAGACCCCAGGGACTAATCCTCAAGCCACGATCATGATGCTTGGAAGGTAAACCCTTGCGCATTAATGATCTACACAAAGTTATTAAATATAACATATATAATTCTTGGAGAGTTAAATGTGTAGGTATATGGGGCTGAAGATTCTTCGTGAGAGGGCGGAATTTCTCGAAACTAAAGAAGAACTATGATAATTTAAATATGCTCAAAATTCTTGTTACTAGAGACTGTTCCTTGCAAGATCACATATTGCAAGTGCATTTTCTCTTTTACGTGACGAAATGTTATTTAAGAAAAATTAAAATCTAAAGATGCTAAGTTATTTTACTAGGTTAAAATCGAACCTAAACCGAAAAGCTAGATCCATTCATCCATATCCGATCTACATCGACCATATATTACTAGGAAAAAACCTAACGTGGAAATTTACTTACCAAAGATCTAAAAAGGAACATAGTTGTGTATATGGACCAAATTAATTGCGTCGGAAATTAAAAAAAGTTTAATTATTAGAAGAAGCCAAAACCACCATCGAATAAGACTTTACCGTGACCTTGATGATATACACTTCACCATTATATAATCGCATGAAACCTAGTTCTTTTTACCCCAAAAAGATATACGTAGAAAGTAGAAAGAAATTTAGAGTATAATCTTACACCAGAATGGATTTCCACATATTCCGATTATTTCGTTATATTAGCGTCGCAGTTTTCGTCTTCCAAGGCTCGTGTTATTCTGATAAAGGTACGATTATTACCTCCTACTCTAATCATTTATGAAATTTTAGGTTTTCTAGTACATACTTAGTCCAAATTTTTGATGAAATTTTGTTCTGTGAAGCTGGTTATTATAGTTTTTTAAGAGATGCAACATCAGCACCAACCTTATCTCACTACGACTACATAGTCATCGGAGGAGGAACCGCCGGATGTGCACTAGCCGCAACGCTATCCCAAAACGCCACCGTTTTACTTCTTGAACGCGGTGGTTCCCCTTACGACAACCCCTTGGCTACAGACATAGGAAACTTCTTGAACACATTCTTGAACACAACTCCAAACTCGTGGTCTCAGCTTTTCATCTCCGAAGACGGCGTTTTCAACTCACGTGCACGCGTGCTAGGAGGAGGAACGGTGATAAACGCTGGATTCTACTCACGTGCGGAAGCTGACTTCGTGGCGGAGTCTGGTTGGGACAGAGAAGAGGTCGAAGCGGCTTACGAGTGGGTCGAGAAGAAGTTGGTGTTCGAACCACAGATTAAGGGATGGCAAACGGCGTTTATAGATGGTCTTTTGGAGGCTGGAGTGACTCCATACAATGGTTTCACGTACAAACATATCTATGGGACGAAAGTTGGCGGTACGATACTTGATCCGGATGGTCGGAGACACACGGCAGCGGATCTATTGGAGTATGCTGATCCAAAAAAGATTACTGTCTACTTGCACGCTTCTGCTCATAAGATCCTCTTCACCACCACAGGTAATTTGATTGATAGTTAATTTCTGTTAATGAACAAATGTGAATTAAGCACGATTCAAACAAGAATATTGATAGAAAGAAAACTCGATTGAGGCAAATATTCATTTTAAAAATTAGTATATTGATTATGTGAATTAATAATTAACATCCCTTTAGATCCGTATATATTCAACTTCTATACCTGATATTCTTTTTCTTCGGAAAACTTCTTTATCTACTAAATGTGGTTTCTTATCCTAAAAGCTATAATGTCCGTCTAACAAATGTATCAACTTATTGGTTCACTAAAATTTAAGTTACTGCATAATCAATAGTTATTAGAGGTTTTACTTAGGTGTTCCATTAAAGAAATTTAAGATTGATAAACCAAGTGGATCTTGGACTAATTGTGAGCTTCCAGACCCTCCAAATGCTCCTTGCGTTGAGCGTTTAGCTTGGTACCCCGTTTGGAAGAGAAACAAAAAACAATCCATGTTTCTTTGAGCTCCTTGATTGATTCCTATTTGGAAAAATATTGAAAGCTTTTAGTTGAATGTGAAAACGTATGGATTTGAGTCTACAAACTCCTCGATTAAGCTTATACAAAATTATGACCGTAAGGGGTGGAAGAGATAGGACTTATCTCTTGCATGTAATCAAACTACGTGTGGTGGAAAATATTTTTTTTTAGTTAGTAATTATCTATATATTTTTTTCAAGACCAAGCTCAAAAAGAAAGGGAAAAAACCTCGTCACTTTGTTTGCTAATTATGATTTTATGTCCATTATTAGACGTCTTTCGAGTACATGCTACTTAGTAACATATTTTGTGATAACATAGTTATAAAAAAAGTTTCACAAAAAAACATAGTTAAAAAAAAACTCAAGGTTCAAATTAGAAACTTCTTGTTTTGTCTAAATATTCATTTTAAGCGCTGACGTTCAATTGTTCGCTTTAGGGTATTACTGGTTTTCCCGCTACCATCCGCAAACGCAGCTTTGCGTTTGGTAGCGGTTATTGGTGTTTTGCAACAATCGTTCAAACCGTTCCAAACAGCTCCAAATCGTTCTAAACCTCATAAATTCAAAAGCTGGTTCCAGCTAGCGTTTGCGGTTGCGGGCGGTTGCGGGAGGATAAATTTTTTTTTTTTTTCTAAAACAATTTAAATACAAAAATAACAATATTCAATAAAAAAATTAAATTAGAATTATAAAAACACTAAAATATATCTATTATATTTTAATTAATATTATAAAACTTTAAAATGAAAATATTTTCTATAATTTTTAAAAAGTTTAAACTATAACTTTCTAAATATAAATTTTATATTTATTATAATATTATTATTTTGATATTTTATAATGATATAAAATGTAAATATTGTTAATTTATTATTTAACCGCTGTTACGTTTGGTAGTTAACCAGTCATAACTATCCCGCAAACGCACCAATTTCTAACCGCAGAACCACTCGTATAAATCTCTTAAAACCGCTAGATACCGCAACCACCCGCATCCGCAAACTCCCGCAGCCGCAGCCGCAACCGCAACCGCTGCGGTTGAACCAGTCAGGCCCTTAGTGTTTGTATAAGGAATAATGTATCCAGAGCCGTGCATAGTGAGAGAAACTAGAAACCTTAGTTTATGTCAAAATTATTTGTATGTTTATGTTTCATATTTATAAATTAAACATACACGGTAACTAAAATTATATACTTTCTACCAAAACTTTATTTCAAAATATTTTGATGAGTTACCATATAATTTCATCATAAACAATTTTATTTAAAAAAAAAATTGGGGGGACATCAAAAATTATTGGCACGACTTTGCATGTATCATATAATTTTTTTATATGATACATTCATGGAAAAAAAAATTATATGACACATGCAGAGCCGTGACAATAATTATGGTGATCATTTTGTTCGTTGCATCCGTCGTTCACCATACACATTATTTTCCTACGCTTCGGATAAGATTTTTTTTACAGGAACTATGAGGCCAAAGGCAAATGGAGTGATCTTCCAGGATGCGAATGGAGTGTTACACACGGCAAAACTAGCGGCACATAACGCACAGAATGAAGTGCTCTTATCAGCGGGTGCCATCGCGAGCCCTCAGCTACTGTTGTTGAGTGGTGTTGGCCCTGCGGCCCATCTAGCAGACCATGGGGTGGATCCGGTCATCCTAGATCACCCCATGGTCGGACAAGGAATGGGTGATAATCCGATGAACGCCGTCGTCATCCCTTCTCCTAAACCCGTAGAAGTGTCCCTTGTCCAAGTCGCTGGAATCCCTCATTTTGGTAGTTACATTGAAGGTTTGAGTGGGTTAAGCCTCTCTATTAGTTTGACGCATAGCTTCTTCGACGGTGTTATAAATCTTCTCAATGAGGTATATAATCAATTAACGTTTAAATTATAACATTATACAATTTTGCTACTTACAAGACTATATGTTAAAATTGGTATGGTTTTTTATGCAGATAAAACTTCCCACCAAAACCCTCTCAAACTTTTTCAAATTATTGGATCTTCGATTCAACATTACAACACAAGCAGGTGGGATGATTCAGAAAGTGTATGGACCGATCTCGAGAGGTCACTTGGAGCTGCGGAACACGAATCCAGATGATAACCCTTCAGTGACATTTAACTACTACCAAGAACCAGAGGATTTGAATAACTGTGTTGAAGGACTTAGTACTATAATTAAAGTGATAAATTCGCAGAATTACTCCAAGTACAAGTTCCCTGGAGTGACCGGGCGTGGATTGTTGGATCTCATTCTTGCCCTTCCCATCAATCTGAGGCCAAGACACATAAATTCATTGTTCGATTTGAAGCAATATTGTAAAGATACCGTGATGACTATTTATCATTACCATGGAGGTTGTCAAGTTGGAAAAGTGGTCGACAATGATTACAAAGTATTAGGGGTTGATGCTTTGAGAGTCGTCGATGCATCCACATTTCTCAAGACCCCGGGGACTAATCCTCAGGCGACGATCATGATGCTCGGAAGGTAAACAATTGCGCATAAATGATCCACACAAGTTATTAAATATCACATATATAATTCTTGGAGAGTTAATTGTGTAGGTATGTGGGGCAGAAGATTCTTCGAGAGAGGGCGGATTTTCTCGAAACTAAAGAAGAACTATGATAATTTAAATATGCTTAAAATTCTTGTTACTGGAGACTGTTCCTTGCAAGATCACATAATGCAAGTGCATTTTCTCTTGTACGTGATGTAATGTTATATAAGAAAAACATTAAAATCTAAAGATGCTAAGTTATTATTTATATTTTTTGTCTAAGATGCTAAATAATTGAAAACAAAGCAATCATCAATGTCAGGTCATACTTTAAAAGTTTAGTGATTAATAATATCAATATTCACTCATGATGCCTAATTTATTTTGTCAGGAACATGAGTGAATATTGATGTTATTAATCACTAAAACTTTTAAAGTATGACTAGGAAATGACGACCTGAAATTGTTGATTGCTTTGTTTTCAGTAACATACTAGTACTATGTATGGGGTATACTTTTGTTATATGTGATCTTAGAAATCTAAGAATTTTCAGAATTTAGCTTATTTTAATATTTATAAGGTTTTGAAAGAATGCATATCAAATTCCATTCTAGAGGTACATAAGAAACAAATAAGATCTGACTTAAGGAAAAACAGCGTAACATGTATATGTACGCTAAGAGCAACTCCAATGGTGGGTAATCATTAGCATTTTAATAATATTTTTTTTTTAATAGTTAAGGACTCTAATCATAAATGTAGGTCCAATGGTGTTATCCGATATGGAGTCCTTATAAATTGTTTTTTTTTTTTTTTGATTTGAATCTTTGAAATTTAAAATTATTAAATATTAAATTAAAATTTTCATTTATTGAATGATTAAATATAAACATACAATAACTAAACATCTTCATCAAATATTAAAATCCAGTCCGTGTAACGATTTATAACTCAATTCCGAACCTTAATAACGACGAAAACAACAAAGAAGCGACTCGAGATGAACATAATAGCAAACCCAGACGAAAACTCTAATTCGATAAAATCTCCAACTCGATTTGAGACCCAAAATCGATTTAAACCCTTCGATAGAACCCTAAAACCAGATGAAATCAACATGCAACAACTCCAAATGCAAAAAAAAAAAGTGAAAGCTCCGATTTACCTTCACCCTTCTCCAGTCGCCGAATCGCCTTTGATATCGCGAGACCTCTTTTTCGTGATGGAGAAAGCAAATGATTCTTTTTCCCCCACGCGAAACATACCCCTCCGCTAGCCTATCACGTGATGCCACACACTTAAGGATTAATCCTTAAACCTCCTTGCCTAAGGACTCTTTCTTAGCTAAAGTAAAAATAAAACGATTATTATACTAACATTTGCCTAAGATTTCGCGCTAAGATAAACACTATATCGACCATTGCGGATGGTCTAACGTGTGATTGCAACTTCAATAGTTTATATTATTTTAAGAGAATTATTCAATGTTTTCAGATCTTTGTAACAAACTTTATTATGGTCCTAAAAATATTTTACTATATAGTATCAAATGATATAAAAGTAGAGTTTTCTTCACTCATATGCCATCCACATAGAATGCCACGTCAGAAAGTTGAAGGCTGTCGTCGCGCCACGTGTCTCTGCATTCAAAACACATCACTTTGTTAAATTAATATATCTCTTCGCATTTCTTTATATACAAGTAGTATGTAACTAACACTTTAATGCACATCAATAAGCGCTTATATATGTATATAAAGAGATCCATCGCATCCACTACATATTCTAACAATACTTTAAGATCTTTTTAAAACAACTTTTAGTTATGGTTAAGAGATAAAACAGAGAAAAGGCCGGACATGCAAGCAGATAGTAGAGTAACATAAGACGTCATTATCTTTGCTCAGTCACGAGCGCATCTAACATTACCGACGCCGCATGTGGTTCGACATCGGGTTCGTTTTGCTTATATATCTTTAAAACATCCAAAAGTTATATTTTTTTTTATTGAAAAGTATTTTTATTCAGAGATTGTATATTTGTTAGTATTGATTGTATAGGTGTTTAGGCATATATATTAAACAAGTATGTTTACGCATACAAAATAGTATTCAATTTATGTTACATATTGTAATAGTGGATTAGACTAAAAAGGAAAAATGTGCTTATAATATGTTTTAGTTTTTAGTTTGAGAGAAAGAAAAATAATAATAATAATAAATAGATGTAGTGTATTAGACGGAGATTATTATGATTTTGAAACTAAAACAAATATATAGGAAAATTGCACATTTTGGATGCGAGTGCGATTCATATTAACCGGGTTTAGTTTAGAGTGCATTATTATCTTCAAAAAATATTTAGATAGAAATTATATTTATATCCACAAACTAGATAATTTAAGTTATATAAAAAATTTAAAATTTGTGTACATTAATTATTTTACTTAATTTTTTAAAAGTTATGTTTTGAACTTCAGAAATATTATTATCACTATTTTATATATTCTTAATTTTAATATTTAAAGATTAGATGAAATAATTTATAAGAAATGTCTTCTTTTACTATCAATTTGTGATGTTAATATATTCATATTTTAGATTTACCAATAATTTTAATACAAATATCGAAAAGTATATATAGTTATTCTATTAACTAACCTGTACTATAGCGTAATAAAATAATTTTAAAATAATAGTTAGTTTAATATGTATTTTGCTGATTTATAATATTTTTTTACAAAATAATATATGGTCGTATAAGTTCTGTTTGTGCATAATATTCTATAGCCAGATTAAAATTTTATGTAAGTATAAATATATAATCATCAAAGCATACTATTTCTCCATTTATTTGGTGTGTTTTACATTTGTTTTGGTTTATCTCTAGCAAATTACTGACATAACATAAAGCAAAAATAAATTCTCAAATATAACATAAATATAAAAAAAAAGCAACAATAAATACTAATAGTAGCAATGACATTGTACTAAACAACTACAAAATATTTTTTAGTGACTAAAATTACCTCAAAGTTAAAATTTTATTCACCACAGTATTAGATACTCTGACATAAACAAGTATTATGGTAGTTGAAAACTTAATCTCATTCTCTTAACATAATCACACTTACAACCATCTGAACATTGAAGAAAATTTACACAAAATTATCTAATTCATGAAAACTGATACATTGAATTCCGCGCGTAGCGCAGAACTGCCATAATATATTTATATACCATAATGGTTGATGATCCTAGACCATTCAGAGCTCCCATATGCATGGTTTGTAGCACTTAATAAGCCAGTGACAAAATTAATGAATGCATGGCCTTTACAATTTCAACTTTTAAAAAATTTCAAACGCAGTCACTATGAAAGTTCATGTCTTATGCGCATTCACATGGAAGCGAACATGCACTCTTGTTTTCTTTTCTAAATAAACAAAAATATAAGTTAAAACAAAGTTTAGAGGTCAAAGGGAATCACGAATTAGGTCAACGTGTGAACGTAAAGACAGCATATTACGTAAGGATGAAGTTAGATTGCCAGGACATGGCGGTATAACCCGTACATTGGCACCCGTACATCGAGAGCGCAGACTAGCCGCGTGGGCGGCCAAACGGCTCTCCACGCGTTGGCTCCTGGAACGCTGCGGCCCGTATTTGAATACCGCAGTGGCCGGGGCTCGAACTCGAGATGGCGGGCATCCCAGTTGAGGTTCCTATACCACCTGAGCTAGAGGCTCCCGTTTATTTATTATGATTTGGTCTCTCTTCACCCAATCAATTCCGATGGCTTTCAGATTACGGCGAAATCGTTAAGTCAACCTTATATACTACTACTTGTTATATTTAAAGTTATTCCAAAAATTGGTTTTTTTATTTAGTTTTTACTTTTCATATATATGCCCTTCCAAGTAGATGGTCATATAAGATCAAAGTTATATTTGGAGTCTTTTTTGTGTCCTCTTTCATCCACACTCTCGAAGAAGCATATGCATGAAACGTATAGTTGCATTGGATGCATCAAAGACAGTAGTTAAACTGATGAATGTCAAAATGTGGTAAAAGTCTATGCATGAACATATGCATTTTTGTTTGAAACAATGAATATATACATATTAGTAGTTTTATAATTGTTGAATATGGTAGTGTTTTTGCATAGATTGGTTGTTATCCACTCGCCGGGATTTTTTTTCCTTCCTAGAAGCTGTTTCGGATTACCATTGGTTCGTGTTAAGACTCCAAGAAAACAACATCAAACGAGTAAACATATAAGTCATAGATAGATTTTTTTTTTTTGACGGCAAGTCATAGATGGATTGTGTGTAAATTTTCCTTTATTTTATTTGGATAAACACCACAAAACGTGGGCGGTGTTGATAACAAGAATCATGGGACACTTCTATAAACTACTATTTTGTGTATTAGAAAAACTTAAAATATTGTAGAAAATGGGGGTATTCCCATTACATCCATGACTATACTACCCACATGGCAACGGAGCTGGAATGAAAACGAAGAAACTAACAGCGAAGCAAAAACCTCCACGTTGAATTTGTCAGAAACTCCTCCACGTACTTATTACATTTTTTTTTTTCAAATACTATTATTAATCCACAAGACCATAAGACCATCCCAATGGTAGACTCATTGGAATCCTTAGTACAAGGAAATTTCGGATTAATCTTGGATATTCTAGATTTATTTTTTTAAAAAAAATGATCATTCACGGGCCGCCACGTAGTCAATAGAACCCGTGAACAGTATAAGGATCAATCCTTATCAAAAAATTTTAAGAATTCTTTTTTGCACAAACTCTAAAAAAGTAGGCTCTACATCTTCTAAGGATTCCGCTCCGATTGTTGATGCTTTAACAATAACACAATCATTCAACTTCAATCATCCATCACACACCAAAACAAAAAACCACGTGGCACGTAGACCCTACCATCATTTTCGTAAGTATATGGTTTTTCCCTCATTTTCTGGTAAACAACATACAGAAAAAGAAAGAAAAAAACATGTCCACAGGCTAACGGCAAAAGTCTTAATCGACGGTGGTGGGGTGGCTTTGGCCTCATCTTTTGAATCCTTTTTAGCTCTGGCATCTTTTAGGTCCATAGATTCTCCTCTTTTTTTTTACATGTTGTCTTGTGTTTGTTTTTATTATACACTAAAAGTTAATATAATATAAACCGTCATTATCCTACACGTTTAAAGAGATGCCGCGAATCAAACATTAATCTTTACAACGATAAATGCTAATCTCATTCTCTATTATCGCTAAACATAATTAAAACAAAAAATCATTTCATGAGAAGAAAAAAAAAGAAATTATTGTTGATTTTATTTTATTTATTTTGAGTTGTGTGTTTGTCAACAAGAAGAAGTTATTGCTTACATCCTTTATGGAGTAATTTAATATCGGCCAAACCACGGGGACACGCGCTTTAAAAATACTTTTAATTTTGCCAAAGAAAAGAAAATAAAAATCTTGAAAAGTCGCGTTTGCTGCTGCTCTCTCTCTCTCTCTCTCACAAATCAGCCATGCGAACTCAACCTCTTAGCTAGCTTTCTTCTTCTTCTTCTTCTTCTTCTTCTTCTTCAGATCGAGATTCGATTTTCTCAGCTTCCTTAGCTTACTTCGTGCTACTTGATTCCTGTTTCCAGTTGTCTGTCGTCTTCTCGTTTTTTTTTTTGGTGTGACGACGATGAGTACGAACTGGAAATCTGTTCGATTAAGGCTCCAAATGCGTACTCTACTGTTTCTTCTAGCGATTTTGAGCTTCGATTCGTGTTTTTCGCTGGGAAACGAAGAAGGTAACAGTCGGTTACTTCTCGTTTCTATTTTTGTTCATCGAGGCGAGTTCCTGATTAAACTTGTTTTCTCTCCTCTTTCAGGTGTGACGAGAGATCTACGGATTGATGATAGAGACGCCTTTGATTTGTAAGTCGCAGCAGCTTTTTGGATTTTTTTTTTTATATGTGATTGCTTTCAGTTAAGTTTAATCTTGAAGGCAAACTCGCTAATCCATGTGTTCGTCTGAGTAACACCTTCTATTAGGCATGGGCATTCGGGGTCCCAATCGGGTTTCGGTTTTATCCATTCGGGTTTTGGTTTTTCGGGTTTATCAAAATCAACCCCATTCGGGTTATATAAAAGTTCGGTTCGGGACCGGTTCGGGTTCTATCGGATTCGGATCGGGGTTAGTAAATCTTCAAAAAACCGGTATAACCCATTGTACTTTCGGGTTCGGGTCCCAATTGGTTCTTCGGTTTAAAAATACCTAATTTGAATCTATTTTGTAACTAAAACATAAATGAAATCGGTTCTTCGGATTTAAAATACATGATTTGTACATATTTTAATAGCCAAAACATAAGTAAAATCGATTCAAAAATAAGAAAAAACATCAAACGTGATCATTCAAAATCAAGCGAAAGATAAACATAGTTAGTGATAGAAAAAAAACCAGATAAATAAAATCATAAAACAAAAACTAAGTTCTCATGAAATGAGAAACATTATTCAATGAAAACAAAACCAAAATCTAAAAACTTCAGGCTTCAACCGCCACATTCCACCATCAACCTTCGTGTAACAGATAATTATTTTAGAAGTTCAATAATATCTTAAAGTATTTTGGATACATATTAAGAATTAAGATCATATTTGGTAGAAGTTCTTTTTGTGATTTTAAATGTTTCGGGTTCTATCGGATATCCATTTAGGTCCGGGTTCGGTTCGGATAATACCCATAACCCAAAATACCAAAAAACAGGATCCATTCGGTATTTATGTCGGGTTCGGATCGGTTCAGATTCATTTTTATCGGATCGGGTTCGGTTCGGATTTTCGGGTTCGGTTTATTTGCCCAGCCCTACCTTCTATTGATGATGAAGCGTTTTGGTGTTTTCTTTTCTGCCAGTTTAAGATCTAGTGTGCACTGAACAAATAATATTTTGGTTTAGTGGCTAAATCTCTTGGATTAGCTAGGGTTTAAAAGTTAACATGTTCAAGTTCGTTTGTAGGGGTCTGTTTTCGAAAGAAGAGTTAATTTAACATCGTTTGTGTCTCGCTACTAGCTCAGAACTTCCTAGTTATATAGAAATAACGAAGATATTACACTGCAACTTGATTGATTTGAATGTGGAAGTTGAAACATGTGTTGAAAAATTGAATTCTGGTTGAGCAATCAACATCAATGTAGTTGGTATAGTAGATCTACAACTTCAACACCATGCTTTTAGATTGTTAGAGAGTGAACTTATACTCTTTCTAAATCTTATATCTTAACTTATGTACAAAAAAAAAGTTGTAGTCAATCATTTTGCTATCTCCTCTGTGTTTACTCATTTTACCTTTGGTCTCTTTTTCTTTCTTTCTAGGAGAGACATTAGTTTCCACAGGAAATTACTTGGCCGTTTCCGTAACCCCTACACCCATTTGAACACGCACAAGGACCGTCCTCCTGTGGCAGCTCTTGCACCAGCGTCATCTTCTGTTCCTTCTCATAGAGGTACTACTACCAGAAAATCTTCACCACGGAAAACTCCACCTGCCCTGCATGTTTCTTCTGCTCCACCTCCTTCTGTGCCTCTTTCAAAAAATCCTAGTGTAAGAAGAAGTTCTTCAAGCAGCATGGTTTCCGTTGTGGCTGGCTGCGTAGGCGGTGCTGTGTTTTTGCTTCTTTTAGCTACTGGTGTCTTCTTTTTCAAAAGTAAGGCTGGCAAATCTGTGAATCCTTGGAGTACAGGTCTTAGTGGACAACTTCAGAAAGTGTTCATAACTGGTAATCCAATTTTTCTTGCTTTGAGACATCATGTAAAGTGGCATTGTTTGGTCTGGAATATTGAAGTTAACCTTCTTGTCTGATTGTCTTACTCAGGTGTCCCAAAACTGAAACGATCTGAGATTGAAGCTGCCTGTGAAGATTTCAGTAATGTCATTGGATCTTGTCCTATTGGTACATTGTTCAAAGGGACACTATCGACTGGGGTGGAGATAGCAGTGGCTTCTGTTGCTACTGCTTCTGCCAAAGAATGGACTAATAACATTGAAATGCAGTTCAGAAAAAGGGTATTCACTGTCCACCAGTTTTCCCTTCTATTTTCTAAAAAGGGTCATCGTCTTATCCTTTTTATGTTTTTTGATAATTTCAGATTGAAATGTTATCCAAGATAAATCACAAGAACTTTGTCAACCTTCTTGGTTACTGTGAAGAAGATGAGCCTTTCACTAGGATCTTGGTCTTTGAATATGCATCAAACGGATCCGTCTTTGAACATTTACACTGTAAGCTAAAAAATACTCTTTACTAGTTTACCCACATGAGTTGTCTCGGTTCCTTGACGATTCTAAGTGGGAAACAATATTACTTTTTATTTTGCAGATAAAGAATCAGAACACTTGGACTGGATAATGCGGCTTAGAATATCAATGGGTGTAGCGTTTTGCCTTGACCATATGCACGGGCTCAAGCCACCTATAGTCCACAGCAATCTTATCTCATCGTCAGTTCAACTCACAGAGGATTACGCAGTCAAAATCGCAGATTTCAATTTCGGTTACCTAAAAGGCCCATCAGAGACAGAAACCAGCACCAATGCACTCATAGACACGCACATCTCAGTCACAACCCAAGAAGACAACGTCTACAGCTTCGGTTTGCTGTTGTTCGAGTTGATGACGGGGAAACTCCCAGAGTCTATTAGAAAAGGTGACTCGGTAGATACCGGTCTAGCTGATTTCTTGAGAGGAATGACTTTGAGGGAGATGGTGGATCCAACGCTGGAATGTTTTGATGAGAAGATTGAGAGTATAGGCGAAGTGATCAAAAGCTGTGTAAGGGCAGACCCGAAACAAAGACCGACGATGAAAGAAGTCACAGGGAGGTTACGAGAGATCACAGGATTGTCACCGGACGATGCTATTCCGAAACTTTCAGCTCTCTGGTGGGCAGAGCTGGAAGTGCTGTCCACTGCGTGAGAAAAAGAGTACTACGTTGCTTCATAACGAATCTGTAAGTGTAAGTATTATTATTAATGTGAAGTTTTTGTGTGTGTTCTTACGTCTCGTTGGAGCTCGTTACTTGTCTTTAGCCCTTATATATAAATTTATGCTAGTTTATATAACGACTCAAAAATTCTGGTGAAAGAATTCGTGATCACGGTAATACTCGTTTTTGGTAATGCATAATGTTGTGTTATTGTATTTGTGAATTAGTTTTTTTTCTTAAAATTCCTTAATCAATCAAATTCCAAAGTACCATAGATAAAACCATCACAAAGGTTTGGTCGATCAAAAAATATAGCTGATGATGATGCTTGGCATTGATACAGCCTCACTAAAAGTAGTACAAAAGATTATTGTGATGCTTGAGACAAAACTAGTACGGCATGTTGGTAATGGACCGTGAGAAACTACAGATAGGGGTTCGGACAGCGAGAGACTGGTTCAAAACGTTCTGATAATTCAAAAAAAAAAAGAGGGAAAGAAATACACGAACTGGATTATACCTCTCAATCGATAATTCATGAAGTTTTGAGTGAGTGAAATTGATAATTTTCAATCCTAATACTCACTAGTCATAACCATCTTTAAAAATCACATGCGAAATTTCGTAGCTTATAATCAAACAACATATTTAGGAAAATGTTGATAAAACAAAACGCCCATCGGCCCATGTAAATATGCTACCCAAGAAAATGTTGGAGTCGGCGTGAACATGGCCCCATCGGCGTAATCCAAAGCAATTGCATGTGGACCGTCAGATAAAAGATTGCATCGCACGACAATCACACATCGTCTACACAATCAGCTCCTTCGCTGCTAATTGGATTACATTCAAAAAAACAAATAAAAATAAAAAAATAAAAAAAAAGGAAGCAAAATCGAAAGAGCTTTGGGGAGGAGAAAAAGTATATGCTTCGAGTATCTCTCCTTATCCCTCCTCCGGGTCCTCTTCAAAAACCCCACACACACTCCTCCTCCTCCTCTGTTACCTCCTCTCCCCCATGGCAAATACTCAAGCTTCTCCGCTTCTCTACAACCACAATCACCTCTCCTTCTTCCGCTTCCGAACCACACCGTCTCCTCCTCCTTCCTTCACCTCTCCGCATTTCAAAAAGCCTCTGCTCTTTCTCCCTTCGTCGTTTCCCTCGCAGCAATGTAATCACCAGGTGACACGTGTCTCCACCGTACCCGTCGAGTACTCCACGCCGACTCCTCCCGAATCCGACGATTTCTCATCGGAAATCGATCGGCTCAAGGCTCTCCTAGCGAAACTCGACGTTTCCAAGGACCTACGGAGGAAGGAAGCGGTCATCGACTCCGATTCCAGAGTCCGTCGATTCTTCAGCGAGAATCGAGGCGGTTTATCGAAGGTTTTAGGCTCGCTTGGTTTGGATTCGAGAGAGATGTTTCTCCTCAAGTGTGTGATCGCTGCGGGGCAAGAACACGCGCTCTGTGTAGGTTACGAGGAAACATTTGAGGAAGAGGAAGAGGAGGAGTATACAGTGAGAAGCTCCGTGAAGACCGCGCTTTACGCGTTGGTTGAGTTGATAGAGCGTTTCGATGTGAACAGTAGTGGCTATAAAGATAGAAGTACAGTTTTAGACGCGGAGAACGTTGCTCACTTTAGAAAGTTCTTGACGTTTCTGGGTGAGATTGAACAGTTCTACGACTGCATTGGAGGAATCATAGGGTACCAATTCTTAACCTCCTCTATTTCAGAAACTTGATCAACCATTAGGAGTAGAAAGAATGCTTAGAGGCCCAGGCGTTCACGTTCGGTTTCGGATCGGGTCTCCGTACAGCCTCTTAGGCCACATCCGGGTTTTATATATGTTTGGTTCGGGTTGGTTAATAATATTTTGGATTTGGATAGAGTCTCCGGGTACATCCTATTCGGGGTTTAAATATGTTAGGCTCGGGTTCAGATAATAATCGGGTTTGAGTTTTTTTTTTCCGGACACCAGTTCGGATTGGGTTCGGATAATATTTATAACCAAAAATACCGTTTCCATTCGCGTATTTTTACAGATTGGGTATGGATTTAGGTTTTTTGGTTTGGGTTCGGTTTGGATCTCGGGTTTGGGTTCAGTTACAAATGCTCTAAGTATGCTATTTCTCTCTTTGATGTGTTCACTGCTGAGACATGCATGATTGTTTGTCAGATATCAGGTCATGGTTCTGGAGCTTCTTCACCAATCGACTAAGAGGCATAATACTAACCGGTCATATCTTGTTGAAGAATCTTTGGGTTGCCAGTACTTAGAAATGCACACTCCTAGCGTTCTTGACCTCACTCAAGAGAAAGAGTATGCCTCTCAGGCTGCACTATGGGGAATTGAGGTTAGCATTGGTGCTATATGCTTCAGTGTCAATAGTGTTATTTTTTTCTTGTTACGTTATGGATAATAAGTTGTTATATATATTAGGGATTGCCAGACCTTGGTGAAATATATCCCCTAGGAGGTGCAGCAGACAGGTTAGGTTTGGTTGATCCAGAAACGGGAGAATGCCTTCCTGCAGCAATGCTTACTCATTGTGGACGAACCTTGTTGGAGGGACTTATTAGAGACCTTCAGGTACATGTTCACTAATTACTTGAGTGACTCTTGGTAGGTTTGAGGTATGGACAATTGTGAGTTAGTAATGGTATTTGTTAATGCTTTTCTTTCTGTAATTTATAGGCTAGAGAGTTCCTTTACTTCAAACTTTATGGAAAGCAATGTGTCACACCTGTTGCAATTATGACAAGTGCTGCAAAGAAGAACCATGAGCATGTTAGCTCGCTTTGTAAAAGGCTCAAATGGTTTGGAAGAGGTGAATCAAATTTCCAACTCTTTGAACAGGTATAGGAAATATATTTTTTCTTCTGGTTCATGTATAACCTTTTTGCCAACAACTGTATACTCAGTATACTCACGGTTAAAATTTGATCTTTAGCCTCTCGTCCCAGCTGTCAGCGCTGAAGATGGCCAATGGATAGTATCAAAACCCTTCGTGCCAGTTAGTAAACCTGGTGGTCATGGTGTGATTTGGAAATTGGCTTATGACAAAGGTGTCTTTAAATGGTTTAATGACCATGGAAGAAAAGGAGCAACCGTTCGGCAAGTTAGGTTAGTCACTTTATACCTTGTGTAGTTGTTCACTAAAGTAAAACCAGAACTGCTTGGAACTCTGGATTTAGTGTTGATAGTTGTGATATTGCAGTAATGTTGTCGCTGCCACAGATGTGACTCTCTTGGCCCTCGCTGGGATTGGTTTACGGTATAAGAAGGTAGGCTTGCATTCTATATTTAGAAATCACACACTAGACATAGATTCAAAAGATTAATAATGTCACTTTTGGTGACTAGAAGGGATGAGAATCTGGTGTTGATTGCAAATGGTCCAATGTTCGCTGGGCTTGAAAAAGATTTCTATATCACGTAGTAAAGTTTCTTTAGCGTATATGTGATGGATAAGTTCCTGTAGAAATATGAGCTATGCTTTCCAAACTCGCTTACTGGTCATGGGCCTCAAACTATGTTTAGTTAGTTTTCATTGAAGTAAATTATATAACTATGTGTCATCACCTCTCTACCATTTCAAGATTAGAAAAAGGGAAATGATTTCCTTTTGAGCTTGAAAAGATTACCACAAACCTTGATATGTTGTGAATCTTAATGTGACAGAAACTTGGGTTTGCATCATGTAAAAGAAATGCTGGAGCTACGGAAGGAATTAATGTATTGATGGAGAAGAAAAATCTTGATGGGAAGTGGGAGTACGGTATATCATGCATTGAGTACACAGAATTTGATAAATTCGGAATCTCCAACAGATCACCAACTGTTAATGGGTATGAGATTTCTATCATTGAGTTTGTATATGCTTAAAAGGTGCATACATCCGAGAAACGATTCATTGTATCTCTGTCCTTGCTGAAAAATGAGAGTGTAGTTTATCTACTTTTTTTGTTGGCTGACTTTAGTTTAGGTGTTAGTTCTTGTTCACTGATTAAAGCTAGTTCTAATTGTATATTTTTTCTTTGCTTCTGTAGTTTGCAGGCTGATTTTCCTGCCAATACAAACATTCTATATATAGACTTACATTCTGCCGAATCAATTGGATCGAGCAGTAACGTAAAAAGTTTGCCAAACATGGTTCTCAATACAAAGAAGCGAATTGAGTATATTGATCAGTACGGAGACTATCACAGGTTTGTACAATTTGAACACTCTTATACTGACTACTCTTCTATGTTCCCTTGTTATAGTCACCATTCTTCTCGTCATAGTTTGCTTCTAAATAGAAGCTTCGTTCAAATCTAGCCTGCTGCGTAGCTAAAATGGAATCATTCCAGTTCCTCTGTACTCCTAATACTTTTTTCTAGATCTCAGCTACTTTGAACATCGTCAGCAACGTTCTTACTATTTTCCTTCTTGGGCAGCGTTATGGGTGGTAGATTGGAGTGCACCATGCAAAACATAGCAGACAGTTTCTCAAATAAATTTCCATCTAGATGCCAGGGCAGCCTAGAAGGTAGAGTTATTTAAATAAGTTGCGGAGTTTTTACTGTATGCCTGAAAATAGGTGTTGCTTACTCCCTTAATATGATCTTACCAGATAAACTGGATACATATATTGTGTACAACGAACGTAGGAGGGTCACTTCATCAGCTAAGAAGAAGAAACCACACGCAAGTGCTGCATTACACCAGGTTATCTTTCTCTTACCACTTGCGTAGCCCTTCTTTGTCTTATTCTCTTGTATCATTGCGTTAATTTATTTACTCAAATGTAATTGATCTAATTTTCAACTTTATCTTTTTCCTTGCAGACTCCAGATGGTGCATTGTTGGATATACTCCGAAATGCATATGACCTCCTTACAGAATGTGATATTAAAATTCCCATGGTTAGTTCATACATACATCTCTTTATACGACTTGTTTTTATTATCATCGCTATTTTATTATCATCTCTTTATACGACGTGTCTTATCAAAAAGGAATTCAAATCGAGAATTAATAGTGGTATTCTACTTCTCCAGGTTGAACCTAATGATCAATATGTGGATTCCCCACCACCGTATCTAATCCTTCTGCATCCTGCTCTTGGTCCTCTTTGGGAAGTTTCAAGACAGAAAGTAAGTCAATAAGTCGATTCTTGACACTAGAAAGTGCACTCTGCTTTTGTTTTATGCTTTTCGAAAATCGTAGCAAAGCCTTTACTGTAATTGATCTTTTTTTTTTTTTTTTTTTTACCATTGTTGCAGTTCAAGGGAGGGTCAATTTCCAGTTGCTCAGAACTGCAACTAGAGATTGCAGAGTTCTCATGGAACAATGTTGAGGTTCTTAATATTTAATTATCTGCTTACTATATTCAGCATTGTTTTCTTTGTGATGAATTTCTTAAACACTAAATCAGCTTATGTGGCATAGGTTCATGGTAGCCTGATTATCAATGCTGAAAATGCCATGGGTTCAACAACAATTAACGAAAAGGGTGAACCAATATTACAATACGGACTAAGGTTAGATCAGTTGTTGATAACATTCTTGTACTTGCATTCTGAACTCGCAAGAAACTTTTATTTTTTTTTGGTAGGTGTGGGAAATGCAAACTGCATAACGTCAAAGTCGTGAACAGAGGAATCGATTGGAACAGTAAATCAAATGTTTACTGGAGAAACGATGTGAACCGGCTCGAGACTTGTAAAATCATATTGCACGGAAATGCAGAGTTGGAAGCCAGCAATGTAACTATAGAGGTACAGTAACTCGAATGTGCAAAACAGAGACTAGAGTCTCTGCTCTAAATGAAGTTATATATACTCTCTCTTGGTGGATGGTACAGGGAAACCATGTTTTTGAAGTACCTGATGGCCACAGACTGAAGATCACACGAGGAAGAAGTCCAGGTCAGTGAACTCTATTAAAAAAAGCAATGATACATAAGAAACCAGGCAAAGCTGACACTAGTATTGATTGATTTGGTGATAGATTCAGGTTTAAGCATCAATCAGGAAGCAATAGAAGAAGAGGTGATGGAAACAGGAAGCTGGTACTGGAACTACAAACTCAATGGATCTCACATTCAACTTGAACAAGTACATGTTTCTCGAAACTAACTCTATCCAACAATCTAAGCCTCCCAGAGTAGAAAGTTTCATGTAATACAGCACATATGCTGCAAATAAACAGTAGGTAGTGTCTGCCTTTAATGTAAATGTTGCTGCTTCCCTTGTAAATTAAACACAATCGTTCCACCATTCTATATCCAATGTGTTCCGTTCTGTCTCTAACTGTTAAGTGACAAGCTTGTGCATGTTTTGCCCTTTGAATCAATCACACTGTTTCTCATAAAACTCACGCAAAGCAGTTCCCATCCTCAACCCTCTCACACTCATCTCCTTCAAAACCAACTTGGCTTCCTTAAACCTCTTCCTCTTCACAAGCTTACTAGCCAAACTCCCCATACTCTCCTCATCCAATCTCTGATCTTTCCCGGCGTACGCCAACACAAACTCCACACCCTGCGCATAATAACCACACTCCACCATCTCCCCTATAACGTGCGCATGAGTAGCGTACAATACCGGCAACCCTTCCTCCTCCATCCTCCTCAAGATCGCCATCGCCGCCTCCACTTTCCCCGACTTACACGCGCCCAACACAAGCGCGTCGTAAGTACGCGTGTCACCCTCCATCCCTTCCCCCTCCATCTTCCTCAACACCTCGCTCGCCTCCGCCACGTCACCGTCGTAACAGTGCGAAGTCAAAAAGTAATTATAGGCCGTCACGTCCATCGGAACCGCGTGAGATCTCATGACTTCCACCACGCGCCAAGCTTCCTCGATCTTGCTCTTCTTCGTGAGCGCGTTCAGGATCGGATGGAACGTGCACGACGAGAGGCCGAATCTCCCGACTGCCATGTCGTTGATCAGGACCAGCGCGTCGACGATGCGTCCGAGTTTGCAGAGACGAGCGATGAGCGTTTCGTAGGCGTGCCTCCGCGTGTAGCCGACGTCGGTCTGAGGTAAAACGCGGCGGAGATCCTCGAGCGAGGAGGCGTAAGAAGCGGTGTTGGTTAGGAATTTGAAAGTTGCGGTGGTGTTGAAACAGGCGTTCACGACGCGGGTGTTTAGGAGACGGCGTACGGCTTCGAAGTCGCCGGAGTTTCCTGCTTCGTAGATGAGGTTATCGAACTCAGTGGTGGTACGGCGACGAGGAGGATGAGGAGGAGGAGCAATTGGATTGGTGTTTACGGTGGAGATTGAACGTCCGGAGATTGATTGAAGGAGGAAGCTTGAATTGGTTGCTTCTTTAACGTATCGCCGGAGAAGAGACATCGTCGATTTTAAGGCGCCGGAGATTATTAGTAAAAATGAGAGTTTGCTTTGGCGTCGTAGGGTTTAACTGGAACATTAAGGAAGGAAGAAGACAGTATCGATGGGCCTGTGATTAGCGTAGCTGGGCCTATTACGCCCATAATAAAACAACAGGCCTTTGTTAAAAGCTTCTGTGTATTAGTATATCAGGGAAAATGAGTGTTTTTTTTTCCTCTAACTAGTTAAAAGCTTCTGTGTATTAGTATATCAGGGAAAATGAGTGTTTTTTTTTCCTCTAACTATTTGTAATAGCTTAATAACCAACTTGTTTGTTCAAAAAAAAAAAAAAAGCTTAATAACCAACTTGTTTTTGTTTAAGCCCCACTAGGTCCAAACTCTAGTGTTTTGAAATTCATGATTTAAAAAAAAAATAACATTTTGTATTGAAAATGGTCTAAACCCAAGACACAAAAGAACCACAACTCTCTTGTAGTACCAAACTACCAACATTTTAGCAAAGTATAAATAATTTAGAGTGCGTCCTTTCATTTAATTTTTAATGTGAAAAGTACCATAAACATGAGCAAAAGTTTATAGTACTATCATGGCACCACCAAAACTATATTTATCGTCCTTTGCTCATATTTATTACTTTATTGTTTGGTCCATGACCAAGCTCCTCGCCTAAGACAAAGGAAGATGCTGCGTTTGTGGTGGCGGTTTTGGCGGTTGTTTCCACAGGCTTTCTTGAACGGTTTCGACCACGGTGGATGTGGCGGTCGCAATACTTGTGACCGCCTACTACATCTCTAGAACATCTCCATTTCTTCCCGTCTGTTCTCTTGCACCTCCCTGGCTCAGGATCCATTGCTCCTCTCCCCCAATACCCTGTGTGTTCATTAGTAAAACATGTTACTAACAACCAACAAAAAATCTCACTCAAGGCAGTGATTAAGAATGTTTCATAAACCCAACCTTTTTTGTTCTTCTATGTTGCTCATAGATTTTCTAGAAAGGTTTAAAGTCCAGGATTGCAAAGTAGCCTTTTACAGATAAAATGTATTTTTACTTTATTATTTAGTCAATCTATGAATTAGAAGTTTTATAGATCTTGAAAGATTATTTAAAAAAAAAAATAGAAGTATAAACAAGACAAAGATTGAGAGAGTCTCACAAGAAGCTTGGTGATGAGGGAAGTTATGTTGCAGAGGATGCTGAAGGAAGTTCAAAGGAGATTGATGGAAGAGACTTTTCTTGATGGGCAAGAGGAGCTCTTGAGGAACAGAAGCACCAGCCAGCATGTATCTGTAGATCAGTGCTTGTAGCTCAAGTTCTTGCCACTGTGCCAAGCTAAAGAAGTTTCCCATCTCTACAAATTTAACATACAACAAATCGGTCACAGCTTCAAGATTTGAGTGAAGAAGTCTTTGCCCTTTACGAAAAAAAACAGGAAACACTTACTGAGGTGCCTCGTAGAGGAAGAGGAAGAATCAGGAGTGAAACATGAGAATGAGGAAGAAGAGGTGGGTTCAGGGACAAAAAGAGGTAGAGCAGCAGCAGAAGTTTCAGTTTGAGACTGAATCTGATCAAAGAAAAAGTTAGACATCTTAGTTGCAGAACCTTGTTCTTCTGACTCATTCTGCTGCTGACTTCTCCATTGCTTCAGTTGTAAGTCCATGGAAGAGAGAGAGAGAGAGAGACAGAGAAATGTGTTGGTTGCTTTTGGGATAATTTTTTTCCCCACTTCTTTGTGTCTTAGAGAGAGTGGCTTAATAAGCAAAGACAACCACAACAAAAGGCTTATGTGTTTGGCTTGTGACCCCAACAAAAAGTAGAGAGTTTTTTCTCTTTGTTCTTTGCAGGTAGTTTGCTAGAGCAAGCTAGAGAAAGATGAAAAAGAGTTTTTATTAAGGAACTTGATAGAGAGAAAAATTTAGAGTTAAAGAGTATGGTGTTACAAAAAAAAGAGTTAAGAGTGTGATTTTCTATAATATCTGAATGTGTTTTTAGTGTTTCAAAAAAAAAAAAAAAAAATTTTGAATGTGTTTTTGAATTAAAAAGGGTTTTTTTATTTACTATAAAATTTAGTAAATCAGAAAACACAAAAAGAAAGCACTGCAAGATGCTTGCAGATGGAGATACAGAAGTACCTGCAGTGTTTATGTTTCACTGCCTTGGAAATATCACTTCCTTTTATATCCCATTTTAATATTCCATATTAAGTAGTAGCTTAATGAGAAAAGAGAAGCCTATTATTTAAATATTGTAATTAAAGATCCATTCAATGTGATGTAACGTAACCTTCAATTTATGCACATGTCATTTGTTTCAGAGGTCGTGTTACAAATGTATTAGATTCTGAACATAATCACTTTGGATTTGACCAAGAGCATCTGCAATATCTCCCATGTAAAACACCATTTTTTATTTCAAAATAAAGTAAAAGTAAAAATGGAGTAAAATTGCTCCAATACTACTTCATTTTTCACTCTATAATGGAGTGATGAACAAAAAAAAATAGATTACTCCATTTATGGAGTAAATTTCATTATGGAGTGAGATATGTGATTGGGTTGGAACATTCTTTACTCCATAATTACTTTTACTCCATTTTAGAGAAAAAAATGGAGTAGGGATGGAGATGACCTAACTCCACTGTCAACTGTCAACTGTCAACTGTCAACTGATGTGCAGATGCACTGTAGACCTCATTTGGAGAAAGCTGCAATATATTTTGATCTCTGGGTTCTATAATACTAGATGTGAGTTGACTAACCATTTTCTTTTACGACAAACTACTACATATATAAGTATCACTATTTTAGCATTTTTTACTTGTCTAATAATGTTTTATCTTTCTTTTTTCTTGCATGCAATATGTAGTCCTCTCTGTATTTCATTTATCCAATTTTTGTATGGTGTAATCAGTTTTAAATAATTTTAGTAAAATAATAATTCCTCATTTTCATAATACTTGATGTTTTGTAATAGTACACAAAGATTAAAAAAACTACATTTCCCTAGAAAAATATTTTAAAGATATAATTTTAAAATCAGTTAACCAATTATAAAAAAAAACTGTAAAATCTAATTGGTTGAACAGTTTCCAAAGTTAAAGTTAACCTTAAAATCTTAAAACTTCCTTAAAATCTCAAAACTTCGTGTAAATTGAAACAAAACAAACCTTTTAAAACATCATCTATATTGAAACGTAGGGAATAGGTTATAGAAATACAAATACCCTTATATGCTTACCTCGCCCAATTCCCAAATCTCTAAATAATACTCTCAACTTTAACTCGTTATAGTTTGGTGGTAGAACTTCGAAGACTTCTTTCTTGGGTCAGGGTTCAAACATACGGATGCATGTAAAGGTTAAAACTTAAAACTGAATATAAAGCAGGAAGAGATTATGTAATAGACAAAATTATGTGTATTACTACTACACACACAGTATACAATCAAACCATCTTTGCCAAGTGATAAACTTCCCCCAAGTATACATTTCAACTACAACTCTTTCACTCTCTGTTCAATAGTTTCCAAACATCTTATCTTCAGTTTTCATTGAAGTGAATGCCACCAAGTTTCCAGACAACATAAGTGGTAGCAAACATCACCGTACTTATGAACACAAATGAAAAAGCAATAACCAGTATATCTGCACTTCCAGGTAGATCAAAGGTTAATCCTTTCTTCGGCATACCTCTCTTGCTATCATCAAGCATGTTGGTTGGTGCCTCGGGCAGACCCGGTTTCCTATTCGATTTCTTGTCACTCTCCTTGAGCACCTCCAAGATTTGGCTACCCATTTTGGGCTTTGATGGTTTCGGTGTCGCTTCCGTGTATCGGCTAAGCACACGAGCTGCTCTTAGCCTCTCTCTTGCTGTCAACGGTGCTCTTTTAGCAGAACCGTTGTTGTTGCTTGATTCAACGGGTTTACTTGCTGAATCCGGAGAGGGTGGAGGAGTGTCATTGACCGATGTTGTTGCGATTGAATCCTCATTCGACTTCAAACAAGACGAAACCAATCTCCTTTTGCTTGAAAGTAACGAACTTGGAGATGTGTGGAACGTTAAAGGTGAAGAAGGCTTTAACGTTGTGACTTGAGTTGAGAATCTTACAACAGGATGAGATCTGTTATGAAGCTTCAAAGAGAGAAGATTGGTATTGTTAGTTTCAGCAAATCAAGCAAAAGCTCATATCAAAGTATCAAGCTTTATCAAGATTAAACCCAGTTCCATGAATCTTATGGTTATTAAAGAAGAAGAAGAAGAAGAAGAAGAAGAATACTTACCGGAGAACTGAAGCCGGCGTTGACAGCGACGGCCATTTTGAAAAGAGATGAACGTAATTCTTAAGAGCGATGCATATGGTAGAAGACGAAGAGGGAAAGAGCTTTGTGTTTTGTGGCAGTGAAGCTCTAAGCAGAGAAGAGAATACAAGATTAGGTTCCCTTCTTCCACTCGCTTTTTAGATAGAGCGCACGTGAGCATCTCTTGTAGAAGAGGAACACAACCGCAACTGGTTCACATAAAGCCCATTTTAGGCCTTTATAATTTATTTGGGTAAATTTTGAGGCCTTACTTAAGAACTTGTTTATTTTAACTTTATTTACCAAGGTACGAGTTACAGCTCATGTACGAGTTTTTATAAGCTTTTACATTTTTCTATCCTTCTATGGTCCACTAATCATTGACTTTGCAAGTGATTAGTCGTTGTTTGCATTGATGAGAGAGGGCCCATCTAAACCGATTGTCTTTAGTGACAATTCACACATGTAAATAATTGAATGAAATTGTTATGAAAAGAAATGGAATTTTATTGTATCGCGGGAATTTAAACAAAGCAAAATTTTATACCCATATGAAGAAGATAACACTGATAATAGGGGAGAATATGTTATTAGAAGGAGAGGAGATGGTGTATTATAAACGAACGCAAACGTTCGTATATATAGAAGAAAATTTACTGTGCAAATAGTGCAGCGGGACCCACATCTTTAATTATTTCAAACATTACGGTGGCCGCATTTGTTTACTTTCGTAACACTCCCCCTTGGGG
>NC_027755.1:30307518-30313128 GCF_000695525.1 Brassica oleracea var. oleracea | reverse complement strand
TAAATAATATAGGCGGTATTCCGGCCATTATAACATGATATAAATAATAGTAGAGGCGGTATACCGACCATTATAACAGGGTATAAATGATACAAATAAATTTTACCGAATCGCAGAGTGATCGTGCTGATAACGTGTTATGAAAAGAACTGGAATTTTATTGTATCGCGGGAATTTAAACAAAGCAAAATTTTATACCCGTATGAAGAAGATAACACTGATAATAGGGGAGAATATGTTATTAGAAGGAGAGGAGATGGTGTATTATAAACGAACTCAAACGTTCGTATATATAGAAGAAAATTTACTGTGCAAATAGTGCAGCGAGACCCACATCTTTAATTATTTCAAACATTACGGTGGCCGCATTTGTTTACTTTCGTAACAGAAATATATATTTGTGATTAGGATAATTGAAAGATAAGATAATCTATAGTTTTTTTAGCTTTTTTTCTTACCAAATATTACAAAATTTTGATAGCTATCCATCCTTAGGGGGCATATCTATCAGTTATCTCTTGAGGGTGTAGATGTTATGAGCATTTAAACTATTTAAAAGAGTAGCTATCATTGATGGGTCCAACTATGCAGCGGTTACTAATCTAATTAGACATTTAAAATCTAAACAAAAGTCAGAGATTCTGATTAGCTCATAAAATACACAAATCTTAACATAAAAACTAAGACATGGTGAGATGTGGAAACAACCAATTCCAGCTCAACCAAAACACATTTAATTTTAACTTTTATGATCACGTCTATACATGTCTACTTTGATTATTTTAATGAAATAGGCACAAGACTTTTACTAAATCAAAAAGACATGGTAATAAAGCCAAAAAGAATGTCTCCTGATCTTCCTGAAGCTCATTTCTCTTTCAGGAGGAAGAGATTTAAAGCTTTCTCTTGCTCTTGTCTCTTCTGTGTTTGTGTTGTCAAGTCTCAAGTGTTCTGAGATGGCGACATCTTCGGATGGTTTGTTCGCTGACATGAACTTCTTGGGAGTGATCGGATATGTACTAGAGCAAACAAGATTCATCTTCCTCGTACCGATTCTGAATGTTTTGGTGAATCTATGTCAGGTCATCTCTCTGTTGTTGTTTATAGATGCATCTTACATGGCTATAGTTGTTGCCATTGTCAAATTACGTGGACGAACGCCTGAGAAAGTTCTCAGATGGGAATCTTTTAAGACCGATGACGTCGAGCTAGCTCCTTCAAGCAATCATCCAATGGTTCTCATCCAAATCCCAATCTACAACGAAAAAGAGGTTTGACTTGCTTTCTAACAGAAAAAAACAGAGCACTCTGTTTCAAAAAGCAGAGCACTCTGTTTCACTACTGATAATTTTTCTACAGGTGTGCCAACTTTCGATAGGAGCGGTTTGCAAGCTGTCATGGCCATTGGATAGGATGATTGTTCAAGTGCTCGATGACTCAACTGATCCACACAGTAAGGTCCTTTCGTTAAACCCGTTTGAATCTTCATTGATCTTTGTGTTCAGCCTCAGTTATTGCAATGTGATAAAGTGTCTTATTGAAAATAGGAGCTGGTTAGATTAGAGTGTAAGAAATGGGCGAGCGAAGGTATAAACATAAAGTCAGAGGTTAGAGACAGTCGAAACGGGTACAAAGCAGGAGCCCTCACTGCAGGAATGAGGCATAGTTATGTGGAAGGATGCGAGTTTGTTGTTATATTCGATGCAGATTTTCAGCCTGAACCAGATTTTCTTCAACGTACTGTTCCTTTTCTTGCACACAACTCTGAGATAGCTCTTGTTCAAGCCGGCTGGAAATACGGTAAGATCTTTCTTCTTCATGAGTTAGCTAAAGACCGGTTACTAGTCGATTAGTACAATTGATCTTTGCTTTGTTTGTGCTTTGACAGTGAATGCAGATGAGTGTTGTATGACAAGAATACAAGAGATGTCTCTTAACTACCATTTTGCTGTGGAGCAAAAGTCTGGATCCTCCATACATGGGTTCTTTGGATTCAATGGTGGGACATCAATGTCCTTGTACTTTTTATGTTTTGTATAATCTGATTATAGTTTTGAGTTATTATAAAAGGAACATCGTTGACTTTAGGTACTGCTGGGGTTTGGAGAATCTCAGCTTTGAATGAGGCTGGTGGATGGCAGGACCGCACGATCGTTGAGGATATGGATTTAGCAGTAAGGGCTTACTTAAACGGCTGGAAGTTTGTGTTTGTCGACAACATTAAGGTCTATAATCAATAAACTTTCCACTTGTAGTAAGACCACTGACTTGACTTGTACTTTAAATTACCTAAAAAGTTTGGGGTTTCAGGTGAGCAACGAGCTGCCAAGCTCATTTAGAGCATATCGGTATCAACAGCATCGTTGGTCTTGTGGTCCAGCGAACCTCTTCAAGAAAATGGCCATGGAGATTATCCAAAAGGAGGTTAGTACCCTTAAAACTGACTTTCTTGGAGAACAAGCAAGGCTAAATGACCTTATATTGTTTGATACAGAATGTGTCTTTATGGAAGAAGGCTTATTTGATATACAACTTCTTCTTTGTAAGGAAGATTGTTGTACACATCTTCACATTCGTCTTCTACTGTCTGATCTTGCCTGCTACCGTTATATTTCCTGAAATAGAAGTCCCTAAGTGGACAACCATCTACATTCCAGCAACCATCACTATCCTCAACGCTATTGCAACACCAAAATCATTCTACCTCATACTGTATTGGATCTTGTTTGAGAATGTAATGGCGATGCATAGAAGTAAAGGAACTCTCATTGGATTGCTAGAGACTAGTAGAGTTAAAGAATGGGTTGTGACACAGAAGCTAGGAGAGTATAACACTCTCAGAGAAAACCTACTTACTCACTACAGCTTCCCCGAAAGGTTTGATTTCTCTTCTTGCACAACTAAGTATTTAGAAAGATAATGTGATTGTGATGTGGTTGAATGTTTGTGCAGACTCAGATGGCGAGAGATAATGGTTGGGATGTATCTATTCATATGTGGATACTATGACTTTGTGTTTGGGAAGACATACCTTTATGTATACCTTTTCTTGCAGTCCACTGCTTTCTTTATTGTTGGAGTGGGATATATTGGTATGTCGGTTCCGAGTTGATCATCACTGACACGTTCTAACTTCTTCTCTTCTACTACACATTCATTCTTACAAAAGGGTCGATTGTATAGAGATTTAAAGATGTGGGTTTGTCATCAGGTTACACAGTTTTATTGGAAGATTCTTATTTGTCTCATAAATAAAGATCTAACAATTTATCAAAATATCACAACTGACCCCTCTTTTCCTGTCATCTGAATAATACTTTGATTGATCAAGAATTTGTTACATGTTTAGCCAAAACTGATGATCATAGACAATCAAACATGAATCTACACACGAGCATTACATCCCAACAATACTACTTTCCACTCTCTCACTAAAATTTTCTTATTCGGGATTAGACACTCAACCAATGATTTTATCTAAAACATTTAATCTATAACATTGGGAGCCATAAACAATTTAGTACAAAAATTCATTCAATTTTTTTAAATAAATGAAGCATATATTTATATATTAGCTTCTAAAATTTTGAAGATTCAATGTCAATATTTCACTTGGTTATGCCAAATCTGAACTGACAAAACTTATCTTTTGGTTTAAGCTGGTTATCAACTTCGGTCTTAAACCTTTTTGAACACAATCCATTGTTCCCATAAATAGCATATCGACCACTTAAAGACACGGTCGAAGTTTGGGTAAGTTTTACCCAATCAATTGACAAAAAGGCAAAAACATTTGGCATCCTGTGCTTACCACCTCACTCCAAAGTTCAAGAATACAAAAACAGTTAAAAAGTCCCTTCCATTTTCATCCTAATAGACACTCTAATAACCGTAAGTCAAAAAAAAAACATTTCACAATTACAATTCAGGAAAAAAATTATGAACATTATGATATCAAAATAATACAATTTCAAGGTATTCCAAACTTTTTGTTTGTCTCTTTGGTCAGGAACGTGAAATAATACGTGTGTAAAGGAACTCGTTCCACGTATCAGGCAAACCGGGAAGACACCAATGGATACAATCAGCATAAGTGTTGGGATCAGCTTGTTGCTCCGGCGTCAGCATTTTGCCTTGTCGGATTGTGTGAACCGAAGTGTGAGCATCTTTGCGGAACTCGGAGAGTCTCGTAATGTTGAGGAAGTAAACCGGAACTTTAAGAGAACGCGTGACGTTTTCCGCTACTGAAAACAGCCTGTAGTCTGTTCCTACGCTGAAGGGCATTGACATGTTGAGAATCGGCGTCGTCTCTAAAGCACACTTTATCCCATCTGGATTCTCCCAATCCAAGCTCCTATGGTATGAACAACAGTAAATAAATTAGATAAATCTATTCGTAAAGATAAACACAGCACGGTTAAAACATATTATATGTGGTGGTTACACCAACTCTATAAAATACAAGATTATAGATAATTTATGGTTTATGTTATTTTGTGGGGTTTTCAAAGGACAAAGACTTGTTATCTCTTTTTCTGGTAGTTGCTTGGTTTTCAAGTTACGTTACGTCTGCATGAGTTTGTACATGTGGTTATTATGTGCTTTGGTAGGCAGACAATAAAAATGTTAGATGTTATAACATAAATAAACGAATAAGCTAAGTTTCATTGTAATTGTCAATCTATTAATTACCTAATACAAAGAATAATGGTTAAGCAAGAACTGTATTAAAAATGTTAAAGAAACAAAACAGATCAGTAGATTGTATTACTATATAATTCTAGTTGATATACTTGTTTAGCAGGTCAGATGAATAAATGGTATATATGCGCTAGGTTCTAAGAAACACACATCACATATAATAGCACTCAAAACACACACAAAATTACATTCTGTTTCTATCTCTGAAAATGGTACCACTACTCGTCAAAGATGGAGACTAGAGTCTAGAGAGTGTGACCACTCAAGTTGTGAGTAATTTCATATTGCAAGCAAAGCATCCCTTTAGTTCAGATCAGTTGATTAAGCAACTAAGCAAGACACAATTTATTAATGTAAAATCTAATTGATAGTTAAGGTGATTGGTTACTTGATGTGCAGAGGAGACATGCTAGCGAAGAAAACAGTGGTATGTAGAGGATCAATATTTTGTTCCACCCAATCTCCCCATGTCCTTAACACTCTCTGATACGCTACTGGCCGTTGGATCTCTTCGTACTCAGTGTCCCCTTTATCGAACGATCCTCGTCTGTTTTCATCAACTCCACAACCTCAGTTCATAGCTTGTAAATAAGATATATGTATACAAAATTAACGTAATAGCAGCACTTACAGAACTTTCATATCGAATGTGTTCATGTTGGGTTTTCCCTCATTAGCCCAAGAATAATAATTAATCAAGTTATAACCCAAGAGCCCAAGAAGAAGAGATATGTAGAGAAAAATGGAGAAGGATGAAGAAGTGTGTAGAAGAAGAGAGAAAGTTATGGAGTTAGATATTTTGAAATAAATAATAATTTAGAGAAATCTAGAACTTGTTGGAGTGTGCTCCTCCACTTGTATAAATAGGGGTGCTTAGCACCATTTGTAATCATCCAAGAATCAAGAAAA
>NC_027755.1:30295125-30304076 GCF_000695525.1 Brassica oleracea var. oleracea | reverse complement strand
ATCCAAGAATCAAGAAAAACAAAGAGAGAAAATATTTGTAAGAGAGAGTTTCCAAAAACAAAATCTTTGTAGTAAACCCTTTCCTAAATATTAAGAGTCTTCTTCTTAAATTTTCTAGTTGTCTAATACCATCTTCATCTCATCGATATTGGATAATTTTCCCAACAGTTCATCCACCAAATGTAAGTGTTGAATACAAGAAAGTCAACGCCTTTCCAGTTGACTCCATGCTTTTCTATGGACTCAGGCATTATTATACGGTTAAGTATACTATGCATGTTTGGATCATCTGAATTCGATTCCACCAAAAATGGCGCCCAATAAAATTCCACAGTTGCATTATAATCCTTTTCATAACAAAAAAAATAAATATTAATTACTAGCAAAGATCCAAGCTTAACTACTCTCTCACAGTCAGCAACTCCACCAAATACGTTATCTTATATAGTAGTTGTTAATTACCTCGACTCGGAAGACGGAGAGAGAACCGGTTTTGTTCAAGCTCTTTCTACCGGGAGGAACCACTGATTGAACCAAGCAAACCATCGATTCCCATTGATTCCGGTTAAGTGAATCCCCAACGAACATCATTCTCTTGTTTTTTAGCTTCTCCAGTAACAATTTCGCTTTGAACCTTCACCCAATCAAACAAAACCAAGACAAATTTAGACTAAACCAAACTAAACCAATTCCAATAACCGAAGTGAAAAACAGCTTTTTGGTTTACTTTGGTAAAGAACAATCTCTTGGCTGCCATCTCCAGTTCTGATACAGAGAATCCCTTCTTCCGTTTCTCATGCAAGTCACTTGCGCCGTCAAGAACTCGCAGTGATCCTCTTTATACAACGGATGCGTCTCGTTATCGAACACCCATTCTCCGGTGAACAAATCACACTCCTCCGGCGGCAACTCCACGTCACCTCCGTCGTCTTCTTCCTCCGTCACAGCAAACAGCTCAATCTTCTTCCCTTCCTCTGTTTTCGATACCTCTTCTTGAACTGGCTCTGTTTCTCTCACTGAATCTTGATCCGGGTCAGGTTTTTTGACCGGTTCCTGAACTGGGTCTGAGTTCTTGATCGGTTCTTGAATTGGTAGTGACGTAACCTCTGTAGTCGGTTTAGCCTCCTCTTGGCTCTTTTGGACGTCGCTAGGTTTTGAGCTGGAGAAAGGAAAATCGGCGATGGACTTGACGTCTTCGTTGTACAAGAAGATCCCGAAGAGGAAGACAGAGAAGACGACGGCGAAGATAGAGAGGTTACTGTTCTTTCTTTGTTTCATCGTCACTCCTGTTTCGAACAATGGAAATTTTCTTCTCCAGGGTTGCATTTGATTTAAAAGAAAAGAATAGTATAAAAACAAGAATTGAAAAACAAAACAAAACAAAAAAATCTGCTCTCTAAAATGTCAGTATGTTTGTGACAGAGGGAGAAAGATCGAGGGAAATATATGAGCAACTTTCAAAGGGTTAGGTAATAATATTTTTTTGTGATTATAATAGTTTGGTGAGGGGTTTTTATCTTGCACTGGTTTTCAAAGGTTTTGATAAAAAAAACTAAGTTGTTCAATGACATTAAAACGTAATCTAATTCGCTTAACTAATCTATTTTGAAGTTGTTGTTATAGCAAATAGAATTTGGAGAGAAGAGTGGTTTCAAAGATTCTTAAGATTGTCTCAATCCTCACCTAAAGAAAAGGACTATAGAAAGAACAAATTGTAGAAGCAACATCTTATTGATTACATTTATACTTCAACACTTTTAGAAGCATACTTCCTTTCATTTTCACTATCCACTTTATTTCCCACTTCTCTACAACCTGAGTTTATGTTCTATCCATTTATATTTTCGGATCATGGATTACAATTTTTTTAAAGGATTTGTTTGTTTCCAAAACATAGCTTTCTATTCAAAATTAGGATCAAACCTGAATGTTATGTCTCATGTGCCAGGTTAACCATGTTTCAGCATCATTCACGTATGCAAATTTGGTTTACAAAAGATAGATTAGGAACTAAACCAAAATTCTATCATAGATTGATGTATGTGCATGATAAATTGTCTATGATATCACGGTTGAAGATTCAAATCATTTCTTGAAAAGGGCTTGCGCGCAATGTTTTATTTGTCTATATAGCAGTCTGTTTTTATTTTTTTCTATTTTTTCATACAAATATGGGTATAAGCATAATTAAGAGATTGAAACAAAAAAAAGCAATATGTATCTTGCGTCTAAATCCAAATTAGCTTCACCTTAAGCAGCATTGGGTATAAGCATAATTAAGAGATTGAACAAAAAAAAGCAATATGTATCTTGCGTCTAAATCCAAATTAGCTTCACCTTAAGCAGCAGTCTTAGTACTTGTGATACGTTTACATATTTTGTGTCAAACGTATAATTTATTCCTCTAATCACAACTTAAAAACTAGACTAGCACAAACCTAATATTTCTTTTTCGAAAAAATAACTACTCTTTCGTTTTCTGTAACAATCAATCATTCTTCCATCGGCCATCGCATGTTGGGTGAAGCATCCGTGGTCGTTAAGAGGATAAAATTATATTTTCCGCTTGGAAAAGTAAAAGTAAAAGTAAAATAAAAAGGATAAGTAAGATATTCTAAATGATATATGAAGCTTTCTATTTGAGAAAAGTAAAGGCTAAGGAATCTCCTCATAATACACATACATTATAGAAACAGACCAACCATTACCAATCCATTTTATATACATCATCATATTCTTCATATTTATAACATATCTTTATTTTTTTGGCAGGTATTGTGAACTTTAATACGACTGCATTTAGCTTTAGTTGTTAGTTCAATATTTGACTCCTTGTTGCTTTGAACCAAAGCCAGAACCTAACCCTATAACCTTTTGTATTTTTGGTTTGTGTGAGTCAGACACACACTGACACACTTATACATGTCCATTTTATTTCGACGACTATTTTGCTTGAAGTTCACCATGTGCGTACGATGTGTCTGAGGCACACGTTTGTCTTATAAAATCTGTAGCAATGTCTTATTAAGACTATGAACACTACTATATTGATGAAATTTTTTCAAAATAGACTTTATTAAACTTTACCTTATACATTTATTTAATGATCAGATATATCATGTCTGGAAACTATGTTTCTAAATGTCCAAAGGGAATCTAGACTCTACATTCCCAAAGACATTGTACATAGCTTGTTTTATTCGGATGAGTGACTGACCAGTTGCACTCTTTATAATATGTCAATTTGAATAATGTGAAAAAGATGGTGATGAAAGAATCTGAATGATAAACCGATATATAATATATGGTGGAGTCAAGCAAAACACTAAGAATTGAATGTACTTTTACTTTACACACTTGTCATATCAAAAGTAATGAAAATAGTTTTTTCGTTTATGCAGCAAAGCTTCTGATGGCTTGTGTACCGCGGTCTCGTTGAAGTAAATTTTAGTTGAGTCTACAGAGAAGTCCATATATTAACTTGTATTCCTCGAAATCCTAATCATATTTTCCAAAAATATCACACTATGACACACAAAAGGAGAGCATAATTTCAATGCAAGTGATTTATGATAGGAGGGTGGAGAACTCCTTTTAATGTTTAAATAATTAGTTTTGTAAAGGATAAGTAACATAAGGTATGTTTTGAAGCCCATTATATGTAATCCAATCTTCTTTCTACAGTAACGACAATCTTCTAACTAGGCGCATGAACATCCATGCGGTTGGTACTGTGCATATTATTGTGATTCGAAAGAGGAGCCCAAAATCTAATAAATTCTCATAAAAATCCCAAAAGCGAAATAAAGATCATTACAGGAAACAAGTCGCACATATGGATCAATAATGGGCCACATCTGATCAAAGCCCAAAAATAGAAAAGCATACACTCTTGCAATTTGGTTGTCTATTGGTGTAAAACGTTCTGGCCATACTAGTATGAAGTGCCAAAACATATGAAAACTCATTTGTACAAGTGGAGAGGGCAGATGAGGACCTGGACCGCGGGCCTGGCCCGTAGAATCTTGTCGTGGGGAGGGTTTGGACAGCATTTTTCCAGGTTCATTATTAAATGGGCCTCGCGAACTTGTCCCGTCCGGAATTGGGTTGAGTTTTAGTTGAGTTGAAGAGCCATTTGAGTCTTTTTGCGTGTTCGAGAGAGATGAAGAGCTGAACACAACAGAGCTTTTTCTTTCTTATCAGTCTATTCATCTTGTTTTTGCCAAGTATGACGGTTCTTCTTCTTCCCTTTCATTAAGTTATCTTCTTCATTTTTTCCATTCATCGACAAGAGAGGCTCACATGTATAATTTCTTCTTCTCAGTAGACATGATATAAGAATGTTATTTGAATTGCACACGTGAAGTAATGACTACTTGGAATTTGAATCAAACTTGAAAACCAAACAAGTAACAGGAAGAAGAGATAAACGGAAGTAATGTCTTTTATTATTGCTAGATCATTTCATAGTTCGAAATTACAAGAAAAAATGACAAATATAGAGAGACTAATAAGCTATTAGTCCAGTTATCTTTCTATCTCATAGTGACTACAAATCATATACTAACAGCAACAATTAAAAAAGTAACCAAAGATTAAAGAATAAACAAGTTTCTCTGTGTGTGTGTTTACACCACAGTCTGCTCCTTCTCTCTGTACATCTGCTCAGCCCAAGACATTATCCTCACCCTCTCATTCATCCCAAAGCCTCTCTCAGACACAACACTGTCTTTAACCAAAGAGTTAACCCAAGAAACATCTGGCTCGTTCCTATAATCTCTCCCTGCATTGTTACCGTTGTTGTCTCCATGGATTCCAAATGAAACACTTCTTCTCATCTTACTCAGCTCATCTCCTTGCACTCCCCAGTCCAGCTTCCCACTCGGCGATCCCCAATCCGAGAGATTCGATGGCGATGATGCTACTTGAGGTTTGAAACTCAAGCTGCGTTTCGCAAAGGCAGATGATCTCGCGTTCATCACTGCAGCTGCCACAGCTGCTGAAGAGTCAAAGTGGTGAGGAGGAGGCTGTTGCTGCCTTACCGGTGAAGAAGGGTAATGCTGGTGGCTCATCTGAGAGTTCCTACTTGGGGAGGAGACATAAGACCCAAAAGTCTCTTCAACATTGTTGAAACCTCTAAGTCTCATCTCCAACTCCATCTCCATATCCATGTCTCTAGCACTCAGTGTAGATTTCAATCTACTTCCACCATTGAGATGCAGAGTAGGTGGAGACAGAGAATTAACTCTGTTCTGCCATGACCCACCGTTTCTCGGAGAAGAACCAACACTACTACTCATCGGAGAGACGGGACGTGTCGCAGCACCTGAAGAGTACAAACCAGGCATCATCTCCAGCGGAGATTGAGACAAAGCAGAGCCAGTCGAAGCATTAACCGGTCTCATCTCCTCACGTTTATGAGCAAAGAAACAGACTTTCCTCGCGCAACCCGTCTCATCTTTACAAAGCCGCGTCTTGTACTGAGCAGGGTGAAGCCACGACTCGAAAACGCCGTGAGCGTACTCGCAAGAATCTCCTTTAGGACAAGACCCTTTGCGGAACTCAGGACAGGGGACACAAGTGTAAGGATACTTCCTCGGATCTCTCCTCCTCGCGTTCTCGCCAGGGTGAACAAAGGCACACTCCGTCCAATCGTGAGAGTAAGCTCTCGAACACGGCTTAACCTTAAAGCTATACATCCTAAACTCATCGCTTCCGTAGACACCTTCGTTTATGTCCGGTAATGACGCATCAGCTGGATACTTAGACACTATCTTCACCTCTTCTTCTTCTTCAACAGCTTCATTGATCATTCCACCTCCTCTCAGCAACATCTCAACAGCTTTCTTCCTCGGAGAAGCCACAAACCTCGAAACCCTAACGAACAGATCCAGAGGATGGTTCCCATTAGCATCAACGGCACTAGCCGAAGCAGAAGCATCAAGCAAAGCGTTGATGACTTCAACCATATTCACAGAGCATCCAGCGACAGCGCAGTGAAGCGCGGTGACTCTCTCTTCGCCGCAAGCTCTGTTCACGTCGGATTTTCCGGAGGAAACGATGAAAGACAGAACCTTTTTGCTTCCGTACATGGCAGCAACCATTAGCGGCGTCCTCTGTTCGAGACCCATCTTGTTAGACCCGAGCTTTTTGCAGTACCAGAGCCCTGGCTCGTCCAAGTCGAGACCTTTCTCTTCGATCTCTCTCTGGAACGATGGAAGATCATCACAGGCGGCGTATTCGAGGAGACCCATTGTGGAAAAAAAAACAGAGGTTGCTCTGTTTCTTATAACTCTGCACATAGTATATGAGAAAAATGTTAATTAAAAGCTCTGTTTCTAGTAACTTTATCCGTTTTCTAAGATTCTATTATAATTAAAGTTAAGTACTTTTGTACTAAGACAAGCCAACGACCGTTTCTACTACTCTTTCTTCTTCGTTGAAAACTTCTAAAAGCAAAAAGGGGGTCAAAGATAAAGTTTCAAGAAAACTAAAATCCAGCGAATTTCTAGAAAGTTCAAAGCTTGTAACCTAAACGAGATTGAAGAAGATTGAGGAGATACAAACCTTGGAATTGAAAGTTGGAGAGAAGAAAGTTTGGAGAGAGTTGGGTGATGAATGAATGAATGAAACAAGTGGAGAGATGGGGGGGGTTTATAAGAAGAATGGGGGGTTGAGAGAGACTATGAAGGACTTTTCTTTAAAGGTGCTTGAGCTTCGTTGCGATGAAGGAGAGAGGAAGCTGCCTTCTTTCTTTCCTCTTCCTTTCTTTATTTATTTCATTTTATTTATTTTATTTTTTTAGTATAATATAGTTTTAATTCCTCGTCATAGAAATGGTTTATTAGGTCAAAAAGTCTAAAAAGTTGAAACCAAACTTTCAAAGGTGAGGATGTCGCTCTTCTGCTGACTTTTCTACTTAAATTCTTTTGTATTTTTTCCGTGAAGTTGACATGGAAATCAACTAATCATCTACTTGTTTTTATAAGTTTATAGTACTAATTATATTTCTGGGTGGACATTGTTACTAGTTTGAGTTTTATTTTTTTGACAAGGAAATCAACTAATCATCTACTTGTATTTTTTTTGTTTCTAAATTTATAGTTTTAATTATATTTCTGGGTGGAGATGGTTGATAGTTTTAGTTATAACTTTTGACAAGGAAATCAACTAAGCATCTACTTATTTTTTTTTGTAATTTTATAGTTTAAATTATATTTCTGGGTGGAAATGGTTGATAGTTTAAGTTAAATTTTTGGACAAGGAAACCAACTAATCATTTAATTAAAACTAAATATTATTATAAAATAGTTTTAATTATATTTTTATGGTAAGTTTTGAGTTGGGGAGTGATAAAGCAGGACCCACCATTAAAAAAATCTGACCGACTACCGGTAGCCGTTCTACGCGTGTGCGAGTCCACCACAGGCAGGAAACACGCGCTTTGAAGAACACGTGACAGAGACTCTTGCCAGTCAAACTCTTACTACTACTTGCTTTTGCGTTGAGCTGTGCTGTCCGATTTCCATCAAAATCAGTGCCAAATCCAGACGAGTGGAAACTGAGAGATTATGTTCGGCCTTTTCATTAATTGTAGTTCAATCGAATTGTATCGTATCATATAATTTGATTTCGTTATAAGAAACTCAAAAAATAAATGTTACCTTTGTTCGACTAACGTTTCATTATTTCAAAATAGGGTAATTTAATTTTGACTTGGTTAAAATTTAAAAATATGGTAATTGTCAAAAAGAGCACTTAGTTTTTAGTTAAAAGTTAGTATATTGTTGTTATCTTGAGTTTTAATTTTGTTTATATAAACTCTCAATTCAAACTCTATTCGGTTTGTAACTGTATAAATTTTGTTATTCATATTTAGCAAGCGCATTCCAATGACCAGATATGCCTGTTGCCTGTTGGTTTCGTGCGTCTAATTTAAAATATTTCCACTAGTAAATAAATATTATTAGCTATAAACATTTAGAATGATCACGGATATATACACGAAAAACATAAACAATCATCTAAGACATCTATTTTACGAAGAAAACAAGATGCAAATAATGAATACAGAATTAACCAAAAATAAATTCAAGCGTACGTGCGATGGTGATACATACGCGTTGGGTGAGCGCAGTGAGGAAGAGAGAAAGGAAAGAGAGTCAAGCACGCGTTCTTCAAATTTTCGTACCCTTTGTGTGGGCGACACAATTATCTTCTTCACTCCTTACTTTATTTGCCCACTACTAAATTAATTCTTCCCAAATCTTTTTATAATTTATACGATAATATGATCACACGAAACATGATTGTTTCTATCGTTCTTTTTATTTGCTATAAACAATCATGACTCGTTGGGCGTTACTTATATGGATTTCGGCAACTTGGGAGCATATTATCTTATCATATGTACAAGTGGGTTGAAGAGTCATTAACTTGAAGAAAATAGAGACTGCATGCATTCATGGTCAGAATCATTATTACAAATATTTTATAATGTCGTCATCCAATTATTAGCGTTTCATCTCTCACATATATTCCGCAACATTTTCGATAGGTCAGATTTTGGACTACGAAAATATTACAAGTATTATAATTCTAAAATATATATATATATATATATATATATATATATTACAAGTATTACGACGGAGGAGGTGTCACTTAAATTCACTACAAGAAAACACATGCTTAACGACGAAAATTAACGAGAAAAAACAATCTTCGTAAATTTGCGTTGAGTTTACGACGAATTTACGTGAAAAACTAAAGTCATCGTTATTTCCTCGTAACGTAACGACAAAACTGTTTCGTCGTAAAGTGGATGTAATTTTACGAGTATTTTACGAGGAAAAACTATTTCCTCGTAAATACGACGTAAACTTTGCGTGGTATTTACGAGGGAATAGTTTACGTGTATTTAGCGAGGAAATTTTTGAATCCACCAACTT
>NC_027755.1:30284183-30291045 GCF_000695525.1 Brassica oleracea var. oleracea | reverse complement strand
TCATTTAATTTAACTTTAAATATTTACTTACAATATTTATTTTTTTGTTTTTAAGGTTGTCCCTAAAAAAAAGGGACGGACGTTGGGTATTGGTTCCGTCAACGATGTTCCAAGAGCGACATCGTCTTATGGTCAGCGACGGGATGATGAAGTCACTGAGCTGCGTAGAGAGTCCGCTCAGCTGCGTAACGAGTTGACCGCGACAAAATCTCGTATGGGTGGAGTCGAGGGCTTCTTGGACGTTATTGGGGCCACAAATCCGGAATGGGAGTCCATGTTGAGGAACATGCGACAACAACATCCCATTCAAGGTGAGTCATCCGACGTACATAACGAGGCGGATGTTACGAGGAGGAGTGATGAATTCTACCGGGCGATGAACGACCCTTAGTTTTTTTTTTTGGTTGTTGTATTATATAAATTCAAAACTTATTTATATATAAAATATTTTCATATTGATTTATTTTTATTTTGAATTTTAATTTATTATTAAATTAAATAATTTTAATTATTTTTTAATTATATTTTTAAATTCTGTAAAATAATAAAAACGAAGTAAATTCGTAGCCAATGTACGACCTCTTTACGTGGAAACCTTACGAGGAAATGACGAGAAACATTTAACGAGTATTTTACGAGGAACCATTTACGAGGAAATAACGAGGAAAAGTTTACGACCATTTTACGAGGAAATCATTTCGTGGTTGTTACGTGTATTTTGCGAGGAAACTCTTTCAAGGTATTTACGTGTAGATTACGAGGAACTATTTTCGAGGTATTTACGAGGAATTATAGCGACGTCCTTACGTGGAATATTGACGTGGTCTTTACGACGAATCGCCCTACTTCGTCTTTACGACGAAATATATTCCTCGCTAAGTTACGACGAATTAGCGAGGAAATATGTGTTACGACAGACGTGTAACGAGCAAACGTGTTTCCTCGCTAATTCGTCGTAAAGCCTCTTTTACGACGAAATAACGAGGAAAACCGCCCTCGTTAAGATTATGTTTTCTTGTAGTGATTGGCCTAGCCGAAGATGTCATTTTTTTTTTTTTTTTTTTTTTTGTAAATGAAGATGTCATATTTGATTCTAATATGCTTGACAACTTTTATGAAAATATGTTATGGCCTTTGGGAAGCAAGGGTGCTTAATTTTTTTTTTTTTTGGTTCAAATCAAAGGTGCTTAATTAAAGAGTAACTATGGAGTAGGGAATATATTTATTATGTGACCATCGATCACAAAGGCCACTTTTGTTGGACCTCGCAATAGTTCGTGTATCCCCCACTGACGAAAAACATATCGATCACAAAGGCCACTTTTGTTGGACCTCGCAATAGTTCGTGTATCCCCCACTGACGAAAAACAGTTTCTTTAGGTTATCCCATCCCACTTGGGTTATTGCAAAGGGCCCCTACTCCCTACTATAAAGATAACATGAATAAACTACATCGTTAGACTTAGTACGATATATACTTATAAAAAATGATGGATTGATTATATCGTTTTTGGCTGTAACTATCCATTAAATATATGCGAGGAGGTTGAGATCTAATTTGAAAACAAAAAAGCTAACTCTTGGCCGATCTTGAGCTTACCGGGAAACTATATATTGGACTAAGAGTCTAGCACACCGGACTGAATGAACATCATTACTTTAAATTTATATAAATTGTAATCTTGCTATGCAGTATGTAATTTTGGAAGTGTTCGTCGAGTATGATAAAAGTTAAGTTAAGATTTGTACGAGTTATACCAAAAATTATAGTATTGAACCAAGATGTCTGACCTATGAGTTCTTTTTTTTTGTTATGATCTACTATTTGTTATCGCTCCGAACGACTTAACTTACCGAACCCCGATTTAACACTTTTACGTGGGCTTAGTGTTCGTATACGAACTATTGCAAAGAAGTATGCAACCACATTTCTCTAAGTTAGGCCTAACTTTAGGAAAATGGAAACTAGTTTTAATTTACTACTTCGGCCCAATGTACCCAAAGAACTGCTACTTTGGAGCAATGTCCAAAGACCAACATATATCTAGGACATCAGGCTTTTTAATGACCCAAATGTTATTGCCACAACTCGTTTTTTTATATATTTTTTTTCTGTCAGCTGTCTGCTAAATTAATTATCTGTTGTGTTATATGTGAGCTCCTGTTACATAAGAAAGGAGAGATGAAAACAATATAATAAAACAAAATAGCCGACATAATGTATGAGCAAATTATAACCACTTGTTTGATTATCGAATCTTGTTCAGTTATTAAACCTTAGAAACTAAAACCACTAGTTTATTTGGTTGCTTCATCTTATTATATTGTTTGGTTATTGAATCTTGACCTAGTTATAGAAAATGACTCAGAAACCACTAATATATGAAGATGACGATATGCTTCACATAATCTCACTTTTCCGCTTTGCCAATTGGTGTGTTCATAATACACAGTTGACCAAGTTGCTTTCAGCTTTTACAGCACGTGAAAATTGAAGTTTATCTTGGAGTTGCGTATACAACTTGTACTATTCCAAAGCTATATTTGCCATTTCAACTTTATATCTCGCTTCGTCAATATGGAAAATCATTGTTATCTTAACTATGATTTTATCCAGAAGAGGAACTGACATACGCGGCTATAATATAATATATAAATGCATACTCTAAAGTCTGAAGAATTTTAACAACTGACTGGTTCATAGCTGCTCGAGTCTCGAATCGGTAGGATAGGTTTCAACTGTTCCAAACGTCAATGCTTATGTGTTTAGGGTATTACTTTGATAATTAACAAAACACTCGATTAAGGTTTTTTAATTTGTGGCATGTGTGCATGTTGTTTGATGTAGCTTTGTAAATAACGAATTTTTACTCTGGAAAATAAAGTTCTTTGTAACCTTTTTATTTTTTTCTGTTGATTTTTTTTAAAGATATAAATTTAATTGATTGATATATATATAGGGTTCTAGACAATATTTTAACTGTCTAAAACATCTAGAATTAAAAGCATCTCCAACCCCACTCCATAATTTACTGCAAAATATAATGGGGTTGGAGATGCTCTAAACCAATCACTTATGTTAGCTTCAGTATATATGTCTTCCTTTTAACGTAGATTTTTGTTATATCTTTAATAAAATTTTGTTTTTGCTAAAATATAAAACTAGTGAAATAGTCAATTTGGTACAAGCTAGGTCTTCATTTTAATATGAGAAAAAGTGGGAAATTATATTTGGTCTACGTATATGAATGACCTAAATTCTTATTTTATAACAATTCCACATACATATAGATGTGCTTAACAAATTTTTAAAACCCGGACATAAACAAATGTTTAGATACCAAAATCTAAATCAAACGTAAACAAACACTAAAATATCCATGCTCACAGCTCGTATACTTTTCTATATAATAAGAAACTAAGGGGGATATATCTAACTAAGAGTTTGAAGTGATTTGTATTAAAATAAAAAATCTACAGTTATTCAAATGTAGATTTTGAGAAATATTTTAAAATTCAGTGTTATTGAATTTGTCATTTCAAAAACACTTTGAAATCCATCGTTATTGAATAAAATTTAAGTTGTTTAACAAAAATCACACCAAATTCTCAGATTCACCTACAATCATCTAAAAACTCATTAAAAATTAAATCACTTCAAATTTCAAATTCAATACATCCCCAAAAATTAAAACTATAAAAGAATTCTATAAAATGATTACCTTTTATATTTCTCTACTTCCTACTTAAATACCCTTAAATCTAGAAATACTATAACTTGTGGTTTAGTTATTTATATTATATATACATAGTTTTAGAAAAAAATAATCGACCACTTATAGGTTTACTTTTTTATTTTCGGCGAAATGGATTTAATTGTTCAAAAGTTGCAAAATAATATCAGAGTTCAATAATTCTCTAAACGAAACTCATAAATATGCTTAAAATAGAAAGCATTAACTAACGAAAGCTAATAGAAAGAAACTACAAGTATACTTGTCCATTCATCTACTGCGCAAATGAGGTCACATTGTTATGGATATTCAAATGAATATATATCATTATTTTCAATCCATTCAAATTTCCAAGTTAATAATTAAAAAAAAACATTGTCGACCATGCTGATTTTGAAGATAAAATCCCCCAAGCAAATACGGTTTATAGTTTTTCTTCGATAATTGGTGAAAATACAACAAACACAAGTTTTCCTAATCTTGAGAAAACCATTAAAATAATCTTGAATAGATGATAAGCCAGATATTCAAAACCAAGGCTTGAAATGGTTACAATGAGATGAGTGGTGCGGATAAAGTAGATAATATGATGTGGTACATTCTAAGTGCAGTTATATAAAAAACGCATACTGTGAAACATAAGCGGTTAAAATAAAAAGAGTGATTTCTAATAAAGTTTGAATGGTAACAAAGTTAATTGCGGTATAAAATATATCTTTAAATAACAAAATAAAATAAAATTATAATTTAGTTAAATATTTTGCCTCAAATAAAACTGTATTAATAAATACAAATGATATTTACTGTTTTTTAGTTTTTAGAAAAAAAATTAAAATATATTTTTATGTTGTACTGCACTATAATAATTAAACCCGCACCATAATTGGTGTGTTATAGTTATAAATGCGGTTCAATAAAATCTTATCAAGTGCGGTTGAGCATAAATTAGAAAATATTATTTTTACTTCCAACCACTTTTACGTAAAACTATTGTGAATGGGAACTATTATTCAGTTCCGCACCATACTACGCTCATGTATATACACTCACTGCCCAAAAAAGAAAACTCTAAAATCTACAAATAGCGATGATATAAAAAAATTTGGAAAAAACTCTATATATGTTACTCCGTATTTTATAGAATGCCACCAATAAAGCAAGTAGCCACGTAAGAGTCGATATCACAAGACTAGCGAAGGCATGATTCTATATCATAAACGTCCAATCACAAGGCGACGCTTAGCAATCAGTGATACGTGGTTTATGGATCTGATTGGTAACGGCTGTAACTTTAAAAATTTTGCAGTAAAAAAAAATATGTAAATTTTTTGTTGTGACTTTAAATTTTATTGCTTATGAAAAACATTAAAAAAATTGTTTTGGATATTTGACTCCGCAGAACGCTTGTACAGCTGTAGGTTATTTCAAGAGCTGTGGTTTTAAAAAAAATTTAAAGCTTGATTGTTCTGAATTTGGTGCTATAGAAATAAATAGGGCTATGGACAGTATCTACGTAAACTACCAATCACCCCGTGTATTTATTGGAGGCTGTGAACTATCTATCTTCTTTGTCTTCAGGTGGTGCTTCACTTTTTTAGCTGTCTATCATCTAAACGACCAATTTCCGACAGGATCATCTGTGCGCTATTGATATTATCTGTGAAAATAGAAAAAATACCTTCGTGTTTACTTTTTGAGGTGATCTTAAATGATCTAATTTTAAGTCTCAAGTGTTTCCAAAGATTCTTTTTCTGTGGTTAACAATAAATATTCTAGACATTAATTCTTATAATTGTTACATTCAGGTTTATAATAAACTTTCAGCTTAAAACAAGTTATTAATAAAAGCACCTCGTTTGATCGATTTTAGATAGAATATCTTAGTTGAATTTGTACGTTAATGATAAAAAAGATAGAATATCTAGATTTTTTTTTTAAATATAAAAAACATGAAAGAGAAGAAAAGCATGTCCCGTCTAGGAGACTTTCTGACACAATTTTAACAACTAGGGGTTTAGGCTACGTAAGTTGTCGATGCATTTTGTTGTTTTGTTGCATGTAATTGTATTGTTTGTTTTTTGATAAAAATTAATTTTGTCATGTTGTCTATAATTGTTTACGAATGAAGGATTAAAAGTTATACATGTTGATTAGGTAGATCTAACAATAACCATAGTATTCATTTCGTTGTTATTTATTTTTAATCTTATATTGGTATAGATTTGATTGATCTATAGCGTAAATATGATCAAATATAACCGGACTTTTGTAGTTGTTAAGTTACGGCTAAAATAGTGTAAGAAAAAAGTTTAAATTTTGATTTTAAAATTTTTAAATGTATATGTACAGTAAATAAAATAGTTTTCTTAGTTTACACGGATTTTATTGTGAAACTTCTCAAATATAGTATTTTTTGTAAAATTAAAGTAATATGTGAAGATATTTATATATTTATATTGTTATATAACTATTTAGTATAGAGGTTTAGCGATTTTTTTTAATAAAAATGGTTTTGTGGTTTTTAAAAAAAAAATTCAATTGCAAACCAAAAAAAGAAATTGGTATAGCTTTATGTTTCAAGAAAATAATATGAGTTTAAATGTTTTAGGTTTGAAATTTGGTGGACCTTAGAACATTAGTTTTCTCTGCTTCTAACTCAACCGTTAGGTCGTTTTATTTTTCAACGGGAGTGCTTCTAGGTTTTTAGTTATTAATTCAACCCAATAATCGTCCACCCCGCCAAAGGCATCTAGGAGCGCAGTTCCGCGCTTCCGAAAATATAGTTTTTTCAATATGGAACATTATTGTATCAAATATGAGTAAATGTATATAAACTGACCAAGGTTTTCGACTTGTGGTTCCTTGTTGCAATTGTTTTAAGTGACTTTGCGCAATGGTTAATATGGTGTCATGAAATTATTGAAATACTTTAGATTTTGTATGAATGGTCATTAAAGCTAATTTTGTTTAATTAAATTAAACCCTACAATTCACACAATTTATGTAAAATCAAATTTTATTAACACAATCATATATAGATCACAAGATTTTCTCATAATATTAACAAAAGTCTTAAGACTCCAAAAAGATTGACAAAAGTCTTAAGACTCAATTGACCAAAAGCAAGG
>NC_027755.1:30278757-30284055 GCF_000695525.1 Brassica oleracea var. oleracea | reverse complement strand
ACTGGAAGTTCTGAACTCAGCATCGTCTCTAATAAAGCTCCACCAGAGAATGGTTAGAAGAACTGTGGCGAGGTGCCAAATAGAGTGAGCATCGAAGTAGCCTCCATACGGAGGGAAATCATATATCTCTAAAAGCATAGCTAAACCTGAAGCTATCACAACCACCCACAGTTTCCAATTAGAAAGATGCCTAAAAACAGCTGCTCATCTTGCCCATAGGAAAAGGTGACCGACTCCCATGGCCACACACACAATCATGTTTCAATCTGTAAACAACATTGAACTCACAGAGAATGTGAAGAAAAAAAAATGGAACTGGTTTCAAATAGGGGAAAGAGTTCTTTGTATACCATAGTCAAGTTTGTAGAAGTTAATGTACAGTACGTGGGTGGTGACTAAAGCTAGTACTGGAGCGGATACCATGACTCTTGCAGCCTGTAGATGATTACCGAGTGTGGAAAACTGCACTCCAGAACCAAGAGTTCATGGACAGAAACCAACATATTCATAGTAACCCGTCCTATCTTGTTTGAGAGGCAACTTATATTATAGTATAATGAAGAAGGAGAATCAGCCATGTAAATGCATCGCTAGGCTTAGCACAGAGAAAGTAACAGAAGCAGGGTCCTGACAATGACCATGGGCTCTTCTCATCATGGCTACCATGTCCGTTTCCTGAACAAATTCATTAAGTATTCCAGTTCTCTAAACATAACATCTAAATGATGTAGCTCCTCAATCTTACCATGGTATTCTCCATTGAGCCAGACATGCAATGTGGCCAACGTTAGAAACTCTAACAGTAAGCTTGCTTCCTTTATTCTTAAGGTCACTGTCATCTATCTTGAACCTATAATATAGAAAATTAATAAGATAAAATTCTTATGTTTCTTTTTGATGTTTTCTTCTTGAAATTCTAATTCATAAAAAGAAATCAGACTTGTACGCTTACTTTGTTATGTACCATCTGTAATCAGACTTGTTTTTGGACCGGTCTCGATGAACACCTTGAAATCGAACTTCTTATTTGTCTTCTTTGACTTCATATAATTCCATGCAGTGTGATGAAAGACAATCTTAAACATACAACAACCAAAAAAAAAATGAAAGTAAATAATCTCTTAATTTTTTGTCGATACAGTACCTGAGTAGAGTGGTTCCCATGAATTCACCATGCTTCTTGACGTTTTTCGAGTTCCAAAAACCGGGGAAGTCGAGCAACAATGAACGCTTGATAAAAAAGATTAACTAACAGAGGTTCTGAAGATTCATCTATAATTTATAGGTTTGGCGTGAAGGAAACGGAGAGGTCGACATCGCTTCTGAATTAAATGATGAAAACATTAATTGGTAAATCAAGAGACATACGTTGAACAATAGGGGAGATTAATGTTTGGTGTTCGCAGAGAAGCGGAACGGAGACAGCAAAGGTAAAGAGACGAAGAACAATTAAAAAAACCCTAATCGACAAAACGTTGTGTTTAATAACATAATAAAACATTAATTAAACGGAAAAACTCAAATCATACCATATAATTTAAAAACCAAACGCCAGAACAGAATTACTAAACCAAACCGAGAATCATGGACCCCACAATATTTATAAAATGCATGTGTACACCTTAAGGAGAGAATAAACTATCATATCATAAATATATATTAGTTTCGACCATCAATTTACAAAGTATCCTTTAGTTTAGTGGTATAAATGTTGGTGTTTATATCTCAATAACCCGGGTTCGAGCCAAAGACTTGACACTTTTTCACACTTTTTAAAAGTGGGGCCCACAAATGTGATGTCGTGTCGCATCAGGAGTGATGAAACTGGCTCATTATAATATAGATTCCACTAGATTTTGATCTACGCCAATTTCGTTGGATTATAAACAAAATTTGATATGAATTAGTATTCTAGAATTTTGTATATTATTATGTTATAAATTTGTATTATATCTAATAAATTATATAATTTATAAATGAGTTTATTTGAGATTTTGTATGTACATTCTATGTAACTAACTCTCTCTTAGGCACATGCATTTTACCTGTATCCAAAATACTGAACCGAAACCAACACGGAAATACATGTCCGGGTCTGAGATCGAGCAAACTACATATTGGGTTTTGTTTTTGTACTCGCAAGTCTCTATTCAAGTTCAATTACACAAAGTTTCTGAAATGCTTAATGTATATTATGTATATTTGGATATTCCAGATATGTTTTCAGTATTATAGAGTTTTTTAAATTTCATATTCGGATTTTTGGTTATAGTTTTGGGCTTCGGTAAAATTTTAAAATTATATTTCGGATATTAGAATAAAACTTTGGATATTTTTGGTTCTTCGTGTAAATTTTTTGGTATTTGGGTATTTGAATATTTTCAGGCATTTTTTTTTGGATTTTTGTGTTTTGGTTTTTCAGACTTATCCTAAATATTCAAACTGATCCGGATTTATTATGTACCAAAATTACATGTATTTTACAGGCATCTGAATTATGGATTCGAACTGATCCGGATCCAAAAGAACCGACCCAAATCCAATATGGACCTACATAATATTAAGTGATAAAATATTTTAAAGAAGAAGTATATCACATATGAAATAAGGAGTACTAATATGATTAATTTCAAATATTTACACTTTTGTATAGATAGATTTTGTATGGTTAGAGTAATTAATGGTAGCATAAAATAATAATAAATTGTTATACTTAAGTCCAAAAACTTTTTTGCAGTTGATTTTTAGAATGATTATCTTTTAATTGTATAGATAAAGTCGAATAAACTATTTGATTTGTGGTTCTTTAATTTCTGATAAAACTTTTCCTATACCAATAAAGAAAATGTAGAAAAAAGTGATAAAAAATAAAATATATTTTTATAATTCAATATTATTTTATTTTTATTAGTGTTAATCTATTTTAAATTTTCTATTTTCTTTTATTTTAGATTAAAAATTAATTTTATAATAATTATTATTTTTTTATTTTTTATTTTTAGCCAAAGTCCTAATTTGGTATAAAATTAGTTAAATCATTTTTGAGAAGAAGCTATGGTGTTCGTTGGTTAAGTTTTTAATTTTGAGATTTGAAGGCTATGTTTTAGGTTGTTTGATTAATAATTTGCTGTCTATTAATGAGGTAGGGAGAAGAAGAAAAACCAGAAGTTATAGAAATGGTATTTATTTGATGTGTAATACTAAATGTATATGAATTGGTACTTATTGATGTGTTATTATACTATTAAATGTATATGAATCTCATGAAGATATAAGTGTTTGCTACGATCATCAACATACTTATAAAAGGTTTAATGTGTTATACTATTAAATGTACATGAATCGGTAACAATATTAATTCTACCGTATAATTAAAGATAATTAGAAAAATATTAGGTAGGATCAAAAAGTAATTAGTTAATAAAAGGATCGAACAATATTTTTCAAATAGATTTTGGGAATGATTTTTTTTTAATTGTATAGATATGGCCACATGTTCCAACTGGATTAACTTAAAAATAAAAAAATAAAATAAACTTTAGACAAAACAGATTAAACTAAGGCTTTAATTGGTGACATGAGTTACTATTGATTAAGTTTGATTTGTGGTTATAACTCAAAAATGTTACCAATGATTTGTTTTATTTTTTATTTTTTGAGTTTGTGTTTGAGTTACAATGTGTTATATTTGAGGTACAATTTTGAGTTATCTCCTTTGTAAAATTGGTAACTCAAATAATTAATCAACAGGAACCAAAATCGTATGTACTAGAGTTGAGGTAGTAGTTATTTTGCTTTCTATCAATTATCTTACGGTTACGTTTGTTTTCTTAACAATTTATTATTTTAGTTGCATAGTAATCAATTATCACGTTTACTTTCTTTGAGTTACTAAACCATTTAAAAAAGACACGTAAGTATTTATTAGTTAGTCAAAGATTTTTATAAATTTTCTTATTTGATTTGAATTATTATTCAAACAAAATTATATCTTTAATTTTTAACTGTTAACTATGTTTAGTAACTAGAAATTTTATATATGAAATTACGTGAATATATAGATACCTTTAATATGATGTATATATATAAATGTTTAAGTATATTTATTTAATTTTTATTATATATTTGAAGTCTATTTTACTAAATTCATGATAAATGTTATTATTGTTAACATTTATAAAGCTATATTTTAAATAAAACTACTACAATTTATACATCAAAAATGTTACCAGACAGTTAATTTTAAAAATTAGTATCTCATATTTTTATAGCGAAGTCACTACATAAATCTACAGTTTTTACCACATAATTTTTACTGCGAGTTACATCGAATCGTAACTTTTATTGTAAATCAATTCTAATAAAATATGTCACCAATCAGAGCCTAACAATATTTTTTGGTTTTCGATATCCAATTGCAGTATCAACCGATAAGATTTTTCTAAGTGGATTAACCTTAATATATAGTTTTGATACTATGTTAAACTCAAATTTATTATGTGTTTTCAATTTAAAACTAATTATGATAAAAGAATTGACTTTATTTTTATATATATTATTCATGTCCTAGTTAAACTTCTTATTGTAAAAATTTATATTCTCGCAATAATCTATTCTAAACCCAATCATCTTGTAAATACTCCGATTTAAATAGTAATTATCTGTATTAGAACCGAGAAATCAGCATATGCAAAACACAACCTTAAAATACTGAAGTTTAGTTATGTGATTAATTTTTTTTTTGACAACCTTAGTTATATGATTAATAATATAATATAGGTCGTCATCGAAGCAAATGCATTAAGCGTGCTTCACAAAATTATGAGAAGTAAGTTTATTAATGGCATAATTTGTCAAGTAATTAGAAAAGTGAAAAAGGAATATTTTGTTGTTAAATATCAAATCTGACTATTGCAAAATATTATTCGTGATACCTAAATACATATTATTTTTCCTTGGTATCTAAGGTTTTATATTGATTTACATGACTAAAACTAACACTACAAGAAAACATATTTTTTACTAGGGCAGTATTCGTTGTAAATTCGTCGTAAACGGGGTGTTACGACGAATTAACGTCGAAAGACGTTTCGTTGTTAAACGTCCGTCGTAACAGAGGTTTCGTCGTAAACAACTCGTTACGTTTACGACGAAATATATTCCTCGTAAAGCGCAGGGAAAGGATTCGTCGTAAACGCCACGTAAGACTTCGTCGTAAATCCCACGTAATTATTTCGATGTAAAGCACACGTAAATACTTTCGTTGTAAATCACTCGTAAACATTTCGATGTAAAACC
>NC_027755.1:30234050-30274899 GCF_000695525.1 Brassica oleracea var. oleracea | reverse complement strand
TTTTTTTCGGATTTTTTTTCTCCCGTTTATGTGTTGTGAGGAAGAGAGTTGTGGTAAATGACATATATATAGAGAAATTTTCGAGTTGGGTAGTTGAAATATAACAACGATTTTACAAGGAATATTTTACATGGATTTTACATGGTTTTAACATATTATTTACAACGACTTTACGACGAAATTAGGTAAGTTAAAGCACATTGAATACACGTTTTCACCTAAATATAACGGTAACATGCTTCGTTGTAATGTCGATGTAATGATTACGACGTATTTCTCATTCCACGTACATTCGTCGTAAACTTACATGGAGTTTACGACGAAATCTATTCGTCGTAAATTTACATGGCGTTTACGACGAAAGTTAGATTCCGCGTAATTTTGTTGTAAACACCATGTAAATTTACGACGAAATATTTTCGTCGTAAATGTTCCTTGTTATGGGCACGTTTTCTTGTAGTGTAATATAAGAGAATATGTTTCTTTTTGCTTTTCAATCGTTTAACCTTCGATCCTTTTTCAATGTTTGTGGAATAACTTGTTTCATAGAAAAATATTTAAATGAAGAACAAACTACTTGATTTTTTGTGGAACCTAATTATATACGTATATAGAAATTTGAAGAATAAATATAAAATCTCTATGTATAAATCCGTTTATTACAAATAAATTTCATGAATAAATAAAAACCTTTTTGACATGCATGCGTAGATTGATTTATCACTAGGACATAAATATTCATTAACTAGTACTCTCACTGTTTTTTTAATAAGTGACATTTTGACATTTTTTACACGGATTAAAAAAGTGAATGAAATGTATTAAATTTTTTATTAATTACATTTATTTGACCAATAATATTTGAAATAAATAAAATTATTTATAAAATCGATACATTATGCAATTAATTTTCAGCTGAAAATAAATATAATTTATATTAGAATTCTAAATTGACACTTTTTATGTAACGAAAAAAATGTTAGAGTGAGTATAGTACTTGATCAAAGTTCAAAATATATCTTGAAGCATATAATTGACCAAAATTCATACATGGACAAACAAGCAATCAAAACAAATCTTTCGAGATTATTTCAAAAAAAAAAATCTTTCGAGAGCGGATGAAGACAAAAAGATAGAAATATATTTATAAAATCATTAAAGATTGGGATGAAAACAAAATAAAACATAGTAAGACCAGGTGAAAACGAAAATTTATATTAAAAACTAATTTCAAAACTGAGAAAAATTTACAAGTAAATATGCTTGCAGTTTTCAAATCGTAAACATATATTGATTATGTTTCTTCCAATTCATCAAATGTGTTCGAATTAAGATAGGAAAAATAAATCATATTGCTTTAAAACTAAAAACTATAGTCCCATAAAGATGAATCAAAAATAAAATAAACTATATACATATGTTAAACAAAATGAGATAATTTCAGATATGTAACGATTTTGTTTTTTATCGTTCCTTTCATTTATGATAATTATTGAGTTAGTTATAAAAGTGTGAGAAATAGATGGAATGATATATATATCTATATATATATATATAATTCTGAAATAGGTATGGGATGGGAACGAGATTGTCATGTTTATTTATACTAGTAAAAATTTATCCCATTTGACCAATATGACAAAACAATCGACATCAACTAAGTAATTGCATATGAATCAACCATGTAGCTTGATTATTTATACTGCTGGAGAGTTAGTTACTTGTTGGAATCGAATATTTTGTAATGTACTTTTTTGGGTGTCTTACTTGTTGAACTTCTTTTTTTTAGAACAAAAATTTCTATATTTGAAGTTATAAAATTTCTTTTTGAGATGTTATTAGAGATGAAACCAACTGTTTAAGTTCAGATTTTGTTTTTAAAGAGGAAACCACTCCTAACAGAAATTGAATCTGTAAGATTCTTTAAACATTTACTAGATAATCTAATTTTTTTACCAACTATGCCAAATCCTCGTTGATTGTAAAACCTGAAGTTTGGTTCTAAAAGAAACAAAAACCAGTTATTCTTTTATCAAACAAGTTTTGGAAGTTTTAAACGCAAAAAAATGAACATTTATGGTCTGAATATATAATGTAAAACGCTATTGAAAAATGTTATCATGCTCTTAGTATAAACAACAACGGATGCCAAGTGTCTTGCCTCAGTTACCACACGTACAGAAAAATATCTATAAATTAATAATGTTAGGACTTTAAATTTTCTTATTTAATAAATTTATTAATTTTAGATATATTTTATCCATAATATAGTAGGATCTTATTTTATTTACATTTTGTTCTATTTTTTTTTACGTATTTCAATTTATGCTAATATTAATTTAAAATATTTATATGTTTTTTTATCTTGCTAAAACTTGTTATGCATATTTATTTCTTGTACGAAATTCTATTATAATATTTTTGATTAATTATTTTTATTAATATATTCTTAGTATTAAGTAAGAATAGAGAGACAAACTCTAATGATAATGTAACTTTTTAAAAACATTATAATTATGTTATTATTGAAACATTATATTTATATTAAAATTTTAAAACTTTATTATTTAATCATTTTATCGAATTTTTCTATTTTTTATAATTAAACTTGAAATCGACAAAAAATTATTATATTAGTAATTAATTTATAGATGCTCTTCTGTATATTGGTTTGAATACAAAATTTAGTATACAAATGCTTCAATGTAGAATTTTTTTATTAATCTATAATTTAAGAAGGATGTGAAGTGAAATGTTTTTTTCAGCTCGAGGATATCTCGGACCTATAAAAAGTATATAATAATCTTCAAAGAGATATGCACTGCACTGATAAATTTCTTTTCGAGTTTTCAAATGAAGTACAAAACATGTTTTTAAATCTGAAAACAATTCTAATGTTGTGAAGTTGTTTCGAATTTGAATCTTCCCAAAGTCCACATACCGTTAGACCATAGCCAAGCAAAATGTTTCTTCGACTGTTTTCCTATTTTCGATAAGATAATTTTTCAACCGTTGTATCACTATATTGGTTATTCCCCATATTATTTTTGAGTTAATATATAACAAGTTAGTAATTATGAATCCCTCTAGCTCTCCCTTTTTAATCTATCTTTTTCTCTCTATATATAACTTCTTAATACTCCTTTGTTTCATCCTCAGACTCCTCTTTCATCTCTTTGAGATCTTAGTCAAAAATCTAACCAAAGCCATGAACATGTTCCAAGATTGGCCTGAGCCTATAGTCCGTGTCCAATCCTTATCCCAAAGCAACCTCAAAGCCATACCAAACCGCTACGTCAAGCCTCTCTCTCAACGTCCAAACTTACCCTCTCAAAACCACCACAACAAACACAACCCTGTCACCGCCGCTATCCCCATCATTGACTTAGGTGGCTTATACACAAACGACATAACTCTACATGCGAAAACACTCGACGAGATCTCAAAAGCTTGTAAAGAATGGGGGTTCTTTCAAGTGGTTAACCATGGGATGAGTCCTCAGCTCATGGACCGAGCAAAAGAAACATGGAGAGACTTCTTTCGTCTTCCCATGGAGCTTAAGAACATGCATGCTAATTCGCCAAAAACTTATGAGGGATATGGAAGCCGACTTGGCGTAGAGAAGGGAGCTATTCTTGATTGGAGTGATTACTATTATCTTCATTACTGCCCCTTGTCTTTGAAGGATTACACCAAGTGGCCTTCTTTATCTCTTCATCGCCGGTATATTTTAGTCCAAAACCTTCTAATAAATCAACGTTGTTACTATACAAAATAATTATCTTAGAGAACAAACACTGACGCACTAGTACGACTTATCAGTGGATTATTAATTATAAGTTTATAACGCAAGTACATTTGAAAGATGAAATATACTACTTATTTCGGTCTATATATTTTAAGATACAAATTGAAACTAAAAATTTGTAACCCTGTTATTGAGGTATATAGAGAAATACTGGAGGATTACTGCAAGGAAATGGTTAAACTGTGCGAAAACTTGATGAGTATATTATCGAGAAACTTGGGATTACAAGAGGACATCCTTCAAAATGCGTTTGGTGGCAAAGAGGAATCTGGAGGATGTTTAAGGGTTAATTATTACCCAAAATGCCCTCAGCCAGAGTTAACACTCGGCCTCTCACCACACTCCGATCCCGGTGGATTGACCATTCTTTTGCCGGACGAGCAAGTCGCCGGCCTTCAGGTCCGTGGATGTGACGACGCTTGGATCACAGTCGAGCCAGCTCCTCATGCTCTCATCGTTAACATTGGTGACCAAATTCAGGTGAATATTTTCTTTGATTTTTTTCGTGTAACATCAACTATTTTCTTAATAACTAGATCATGGAGCATTGAACTGACACTAAAATTACTAGAAAATCTGACATTCTAGTTGTTTTACTCTTTAACATTCGTTGGGGAAGATTGGAGCACTCTATAATTTTATTATGCTGTTTTTTTATTATTATTATTAGGCTAAAAATAGAGTAAATATCACGTAGATGGGATTTGATTCTCGCCTTCGTTTATCCTTGAAGTTGTTAGTTAAAGTTATTAAGCACGTGCATGCATATTTCTCCTTATTTTTATTTTCCTGTATTATTAAAGTTAAATTAATGGAATATATGGAATATCAATTAGTCAAAAAGTTAATGGAATATTAAAAACATAATGTTGATGGGGTCAATTAGGCACTGGCATGAAGCCACACTGCAATATTGTTTTATTCTGCATGTGCCTCCATTAAAGGAAAAAAGAGAAAAGGTCCTAAATCAAGAAACAGACAAAAACAATTTCAACGACTGCGCTCACAGATATTCACATGTTTTAAACGTGCTAAAACCAAACACGTCTACGTACATAGTCAAAGCGTAGTATTTTTAAGAGTAGACTAGTTATTTCTCCGAGAAAACTATCGTATAATATCAAATGCCATCCAAACTATAACCTCATTTTATATATCTCCAAAATAATACTTTTCGATTTAATTTTCTACAAACAATAATTTGAGCCAAGTTTTCAAGATCTAAAACTAGTATGACACATACGTGACAATAATTGGTTTACTGTTTTTATATTAAACTATAAACATTTTAAGTCGGCATTTAACTGAAATTAAAACATGAACTTGATTTATAATTTGATCTAATTCGAGTTTTGATATCGTTAGATATCTATTTAACATGATTTATAGTATAATTTAGAAACAGTAAACCAATTATCATGGTTTATGGTATTTTAGATTTTGAACTTTAAAAAATGGAAAATTAAATCTGAAACTATTTTGGGGATAAATACATCTGAATCATAGTTCCGAAGATATATGATTCTATGTAATATTTCTCGTGGGATAATAGCTCGTTGATTCTATTTCTAATCATTTATTGTTTATTTGTATTTGTCATTATTGTGTCATTTGGTCCAAATCTAACAATTGCATATTGGTAAAAAAAAAAGATTAGTTTCTTAAAGGCCAAAGACAAATGTCATGGGGTCTTTCTTTTTTGGTTGATATCAATGTCGTTTTTGCAGGATATATATTCAATATCTCGCATTATTTGGATTGATATAATTTTTAACATCCATTGAGCAATTTGTTGTGTGGTTAGATGTTGACCAATTCAATATACAAAAGCATAGAACACAGAGTGATCGTCAGCCCTGCAAAGGAGAGGTTGTCATTGGCATTCTTCTACAACCCAAAGGGCAACATCCCAATCGAGCCATTGAAGGAGCTAGTGACCGAAGATTCACCAGCTCTCTACTCTTCCACGACCTATGATCAATACCGTCAATTCATGCGTACGCAAGGTCCACGTAGCAAGTCTCATATTGACGAACTTAGATCCCCTCGATAGTAGAACATGCGTACATTGAATTTACACAGACGATTAACTTGTTTTCTTCTTGTCTAAATAATGAAACATGCTTCTTTCTTATCTGTTAAATAATGTCCTACGTATTGTATATTTTATGTAAGGATATGATGTTACATTATGTTAAATAATGAACTATGTTTTCTTTTGTATAAATATTGAATTATACTTTTAAGTTCTTGATCATATCTAACTCAATTTCGTTCGATCATAAATTTCTACTGATATGTAGATAGATCAATAACACTTAGACTGATGATTCGAAATGGTGGGAAGAATATTGTAGACGAGGAAAAAAAATACTATAACTTTTTTAATCTTTTGTTCTCTGTGGAAGTACTGTGGCCCAGCAATCAAAGTTTAAAGGTTTGTACATTAAGGTCTGGGTTCGAATTGGGTTCGAATTCCAGGCGACGTAATTTCTATACCAAGAGATCTGGTTTTCAATTTCCAGAGAAAACGAATTATGTACAAGAGATCTTCAGCATGGTGCAATGAATACCGTCAGGAATAGATCTCATTGGATGATACAGTCAGAGGTGAATCCGAGAGAAAGAAAAATTTACCCCTTTGCATTCCGACTTTATAAGATAATGGGCTTTCAAATCATAAAAGGAAGAAACAAAAGCCCAATAGCTTAATAACCCAACAACACATTTAGTTAGGTCTTGTCTGCATCAGTTAGGTCAGCTTTGGATTAGGGGTTCATCATACTGAATTTTGATAACGAGCCTTGCCTCTGATAATGGTAGGTTTCTCCGAGGATGGAAACAACAGCACTTCGCAAAAGAGGCAACGTACTTCCCGTGATACGAAGGGGAAGAAGAAACGCACGGCAACGCTGCATGATCTAGATGCTATCGAGTGTCCTCTTTGCTTCGATCCTCTCACCATTCCTATCTTCCAGGTTCCATTTCTCATCTTTGTCTACATGACATGCACTTCTTCTCACATAACGTCTAGTTGAAATTCAAAGTTTTGTCTTATTAAATATTCGTTTCATTGATCACGCAACTACTTTTTTTTTCCATACAGTGTGATAATGGTCATATAGCATGCTTTACTTGCCTCCACAAGTTGAAGCAAAAATGTGCAACATGCTCCTTAAAAACTCGTTCACGCAATAGAGCTTTGGAACGGGTTCTTGAACTACTTAGAGTTCCATGTCCAAATGTAGAACTTGGTTGCTCCGAGATTATCTCTTTTTCTGAAACATCAACACATTTAGAGATCTGTGCTTTCACCCAACGTGCTTGCCCTTTTAGCAGCTGCGACTTTGTTTGCTTTAACAAGGATTTATATGAACACAGCATTGCTAAACACTGTGAGTCCTCGTATATGTTTGAGTGTGGAAAGCCCGTGTTTATATACCCCATGAGTGGCAAGAGGGTAATTCTCAAGGAACAAACTACAGAAGGAGAAGGAGAGATTGTTATTGTAGAGTGTTTTGACACACCACAAGGTCGAATATTCTATGCTAGTTGTATTGGACCAGGAGAAGAGGAGTTATCCTACACCTTCAAGTTGTTTTCATCTTGCTCTGATCGCTTGTGGTTTGAATCAGATCTCAATAGAGTGCGTCAAGTGAGCAATGAACTACCAGATGAGCATTTTTGTTGATTCCTTCATGCATGTGCCCTGACTACAAATTTTATATATGCATCAATCGGCAGACTGAAGAGGATGATGAATAGGTTACTACATCACTGATCATCAGCCACATTGTTTTTTTTTGTTTTTTTTCATCAGCCACATTGTTACTCTTAACTACTCTACAATGTTTGTGCTTAAGGAGTTTGATAACGAGCTCTTTTCTTAGAAAGAAATAACGATCTTTTGACTGTTTAAGTTTTTTTTTTCTTTTTGAAAAATTACAATCGGAAATAAATATATATAACCCTCTAATATTGTTTCTCCTTCTATCTCACATGATAATTGTCGATGTGGGATTAGAGAGAGCGACTGAATATTTAAAGTTGCACGCATGTGCTCGTGTGTGTGTCTCTACTTCATAATAGCAATGAATGGATCAAATTAAATTGAGCAAACATCTAAAAGAAAAAGAAAAATGTCCACATGATGGTTTTGAATTGGTCAACTTTGACGGATTGGTACATTTAGAAGATTAGTGCAAAACGATTTGTTGATATGTCAAGTATCTCAAATTGGTTCAATCTTGTTCCGTTGAATTGAGTAGGCAATAACAGAAAATTTATAAATGATTTATAAACAAAATGGGAGTTGAGCCGAATTTAATAAAACCAAACCCGATATACGTCAGGTTAAGGAAGTTGCGTACATGGAAAAAAGGACGAAAAGTAAATCGTACACAAAATAAATAAATAAACGAATGATCGAAGTGTTTCAGAAGAAAAAAACGAATGATCGAAGAAGCGTCTTCGTGCAATTCATTTATCTGTTTTTTTCTTGTTGGCTATATCTGTCTTTTAACTCCCACTCTCATTACTAGCACATGCTTTCACGTCTTCTTTCCAATTGGTCTTATGGTTTTAAATATTTAAGCTTTATTTGCTTGTGTAAGTAAAAGCATCCTGGTCCCTGGATAAGTCTCTTCATATTAAAAAAAAAGATATACAAAATATGATTTTAGTGATTACCATATGAGATGTAATAACTGTCTTAACGTAATTTTTATCTATTATTTTTTAAAATATCAATCAAATTTATATTAGTTTTTAATTCTGTAATTAAAAAGGTAGAAACCTTATTTTTTAAATCAATACTTTGTTAACTGTAGAAAATTATGATGTAGAAATATTTTTATTTTTATTTTTTCATATTTCAGTTTTACAAATACAACGGATACAACCACATCAAAAATATTCTATGGACAAAATTTCACAATTTTTTTTTACAGCTATAGTCCAAAATTAGTCACCTACCATAACAAAAAATTTGAGAACTATTTTGATATTTGTTAAGCTTTCTCTAATCTATATTATTAAAAGAGAAGTACCCATTTGAAAATATTTTTTTTCATTAATTAAACTCCCTATTTTTTTACTTGTCTTTTTCAGTTGCATTTATGAAATATCCTAAAACGAATAAAACTGCCTAATTTATTACTTGTCTTTTCAGTTACATTAATGAAATATGCTTAAATGAATTTAAACTTCCTATTTTATTGTTTGTCTTTTTCGGTTACCTTAATAAAATATCCTTAAATAAATTTGGACATAATGTCATTTAATCAACCAAAAAAACTCATGAGTTATCCTTACGTGCATAATTTTAATAATGGAGATTTTAAAAAACGTGCATCATTAAAATGTTACCTAAAACATGCAGCATTAATATATAACATGCAGCATTAATATATAACATGCATCAATAAAACAAGAATTTGACTCAAACAATTGTACGGATATTATTTTCAGTTGATTAAATTTAAAAATAATTATTTATTCAAAAAATATTTAAGAATGACTATGTTTTAAAAAATTATGTAGTATTATTTGCTCATAACTCATTTGTCATTTGATAAATTGTTAGAAAAAAAAATTTAGCATAATATAACTCAGTTGTCATTTGCTAAATTTATGGTTTTTATTTATATTTTTTATTATTTAATTATAATATTTTTATTTTATATTCGAAAGATAAATGAATTTTTTTTTCAAACAATATTTTTGGAATTTGTATTTTTTTAAAAAATAATCAATTTAAATTGTTATTATCATTGAATATAATTATTTTTGACATAATTTGAGTTTTCATTTACATCAAAACTTATCATATTTTAGGATAATATATATTATTAAAAGAGAAGTATCCATTTGAAAATGTTCTTACTTCATTAATTAAACTCCCTATTTTTTCTTTGTATTTTTATATTAAAAATATTCTAATTAAAATATGTAAAATTTAATATAGTTTTAAAGAAATGGTCAAAATAAAAAAAATTACAAATAAAAAAAATCATGATTTTTGTTAACTGGGTGGATCATTATTTATATGATAACGCACACGAAAGAAAATTTCTGTTTTTACAATTATCAAATTAACTCTATATACTTTTTTTCTTATATTTTTTTATATGATATCACACATTCGTAAAAAAAATAGATAGTTTAAGATGCAAAAAAAAAATTTACGTAATGAATATAATATGAACGAATATTACAAATACATCATTTAATAAAATAAATAATTAAAAACTGAAAATTCATATCCGCGCTGATCAGGGTCTAGTGTAAATATTAAAATTTGATGTGAAAGAAACTAAATAAGTTTCATAATCAATGCTGGTTCTCTAAATATATAAAATGTTCCTTAGCAAAAAAAATTATAATCAGATTTGAGTGATCTCTCAAACTTTGAGCAACTGTGAAACACCAGTTTATGAATGGTTAGTATTTACTATTCATAGTATTCAGTAATTACTATTGAATCTCAATCTCACGAAAACAACTTAGAACTCTTTTAATAAGAATCACTCTCTTATTATTCTCTTAAGAAAACTCACTCAAAAACTTAAACTCTCGATCACACAAACTCTTATGTTATGTCACACTTTGACATATCCATATATATAAAATATAAAGTCCTAAACACACTAGACATTAGTATTTAGATAACTCCTAAACAGTTAAAGATTTTTCTATTTCCTAATCCATAACTCAGTAGGAAATAGATAACTTGTTGTCTAAGTTATTTCAAGCTTAATCAAATATTCTCTCCCTTAAACTTGAAATCTCCATTCTTCACATCTTGAACTCCAATGAAGCTTTTCATTTCTTTGTACTTCTGCTTGCCAAGTGATTTTGTTAGTATATCAGCCTTCTGCTCGCTCCCCGGAACATGATCCACTTCTACTTGCCCATTTGATACCACTCAAATTACCCTAAGGAGTGATTTATACTCTCTCAAATAAGAGGTTGACTTGTAGTACTTAGGGATCGAATTCACAGGGAGCTAGGGAACCTAAGAAATCTAATATGATTTATTAAGCAAGATGGTTTTAGAGATTTAAATGTAAATTGCAGTTTTATATTGAACAAGTGTTTGTTCAATAGATTGGTTGAGGTTTTGGTGCTTAAAAGAAAATAGTTAGACTTAGGGTTTTTATTCAGGAAACTTGAGATTATAATCCTACAGATGCCTAATGAGTTGCATGCATGATAATGTAAAGCTCAACTACTTGATCAACAAGTCAATCAACTCTCGCATGTTTTAACTTGTTTATTACCTAGATCTAATGATCTCAACGATCACTAGAAAGTGTCGATCGATAATTCTATATGGATATCGATTGATGCACCTTTTGCTCAGTTGATCGATTATTCAATAATGATATCGATTGACGCGCTTCTAGTTAAGCTTTATGCGCGGGTTGAATGGTAGCTTACTAAGCTCACTAGATCATCTCTTGCCTTGCTCATAGCAAGAAACTTAGCTCAGTTAGAATGTTTTCAGAATGAGAATGAAGCTCTCGCTTTTATCAATCAATCCTAGGGCAAGTTCTAGGTAGCTAATCTAGACACATGCATTAATGAACAATCCTAATGATAATTATCACAACTCAGCAATCTATAACTGGGGCTAATCCTTCCTAACATATTTAAACCCTAAAATCTAACAATGGAACTACTCAGACATGACCGAGCAATTCATAACAGCAATTAGGTAAGAAAACTTCATTAGAATAGTAAATAGATATTAATGGAGTTCCAATCACAAAATATAATTTTGGATCTTCTCTCCAATCTATCAAAATCCTAAAAACCTTTGTTGTGAAAATATTAAAACAAGAAAAACACACTTTGCCTCTAACATGGTGGAAAAGCTTATATAATTAGGTTGAAACTCGTCAGGTGTAATCTTGTAAAATGGTGAAGACTTGGGCTTCAAGTCGGTTGTGACCAAACGGGCTTTCTGCACGCTTCGCTGTCGATCGATGTCAAGACATGAACATCGATTGATTATTCCTCTCCAATATCGACCGATGGTCGAGCTCGATGGTCATCTCGGGTGCTTNNTCGATGGCTTTCTCCAAATATCTCCAAAATGCTCCAAAATCATCACTTATCTCCAAATCACTCTTGATCTTATAAATATAATAAATAGACTCTATAATATAATAATTATTAGTAAAAACACATATAAACTATGGATGAAAATGAGTCAAATCCATAGTCTATCACCACTCTCTACACACTCTCGTATAAAATGAAATCTTCTATGTATGTGTTTGCTTCGACCATGAAACACTGGATTCTTGGTGAGAGCTATTTTAGACTTGTTATCGATTCGAATGGTTACTTTCTCGCATCTTCTTCCAGTTACTTCCGCAAGAAGGTCTTGAAGCCAAATAGCTTGTTTTGCGGCTTCCGTAGCAGCCATAAGCTCAGCTTCACAAGATGAAAGTGCTACTGTCTTCTGCTTCTACGAACACCAAGTAATAGGGCATCTTTCTAGGTAGAAAATGTGACCAGTCGTGCTTCTCCCATCGTCCGCATCAGAGTTATGGCTGCTATCACTATACCCAACTATCTTCATACCGCTCGCTCTTTCATATGACAAACCATAAGACAAACTTCCATGCAGGTACCGAAGCACCTGTTTGAGCAATGTGGCGTGAGACTCCCTCGGTTCATGCATATATCGACTGAGCATACCTACCACAAAAGAAAGATTTGGGCGTGTATGTAGAAGATATCACAAGCATCCAATACTTCGTCTATATTCCTTCTCGTTGACAGATCTCTCCTCTAATCCTTTAGACATCTTTAGGTTTGGCTCCATCGGTATGTGACACATATTACACTCACCCATTCCGGCTTCTTCAAGAATTTTAGACGCATACCTCGCTTGACACAAGGTTATACCATCACGATGCTGAAGCACTTTGATATACCATGGATTTTACCCACTTTCAGCAATGGTATATAAGTGTTTTAAGATATAATTATTATGTTTTGGAGGAAAGTGGTGATTTTGGTGTCTTTTGGAGCCCTTTTGAGTGCAGAGCTGCGCAGACGCGTCAGATGTTTAGCTATAGATGGAGACCTTCCCACCGTTAGATTAAGCCCATCTTCTGACACAAGATATATATTTGAGTTAGCTTTCCAATTCCGCCCGTTTGAGGTCAATCAGCATCTTGTAGCAGAAGTTATGCCCGTTTTACTGAAGAGTCGCCAGTCTGCCTCGTGAAAGGAAGTTGTCGAGGAGATGAAGGACTGTCGATCGATGAAACAGCATTGGTGTCGGTCAACGGTGATGCCAGAATATTGGCTGAGCATATTTTATGACCGACTGAAGCCCAGAAGCAACCACAAATTACCAGAATACCCTTGGATGACCAGAAACTCTATTTATGTTATTTATAAGCCATTGTTGACGGTTACGCTATCTAAGTTTTCTTTAATTCATTGTTCTTAGTTAGGAGAGAAAGGAGGAACTCCTCCAGAGTCCTCCAGGAACTCCTTTGGTTTAATCATTGCTTTTATCTATTCTATTATATCTATTCATCTATGATTTCTGTGACAAACTTCATGTTTAAATAGATCCATCTGTTAGGTTTAGGATTCAGATAGGATGAGTGATTAGCCCAAAATTTAGAATTGCTAAGTTGTTAGGATATTCATCAATAGGATGTTCTTACTGCTTGTGTTCTAGAGTCGTGAACTGGAACCCTGATCTTAGAATCATTAGGCACAAGCGATAGCTTGGTCTTTTCTCTGAATAGATCCTCATTGAACTAGGATTGCTAGAAACAAATGATAACTTATCTAGGAACCCTAGTGAGTACTTTATCAACCCGCGCGCAAAGCTTGTTAGAAGCGTGTCGATCGATATTCCAATAGAATAATCGATCGACAAAAAAAAAAATCGATCGACGTCGTGAAAGGTGTATCGATCGATATTCCTCTAGAATCATCAATCGACACTTTCGAATTGATCGACAAACGATAGTTGAGATCATTTGATCTAGTCAATAGACGGATCTAGAAAGCGAGAGCCGATCGATTTGTTCTTAATTGTTGAGCTCTTTAATATCTTGCATACAACAATTAGTCTCTATCATTATAATCCTGATTACCTGAATAGAAATCCTAGATCTAGCAACCATCCTTCCATCAAACCTCAATCAATCAGCCGAGCAACTGCCTTGCTCACCATTGCAATTTACTATATTTACTGCATTAATAAACTATTAGCCTAGCTTAATCCTATAACTATTAGATCTTTTGTGTGCCCTAGCTCTCTGTGGATTCGATCCCTAAGTACTACAACTTGACCTCTTATTTGAGAGAGTATAAATCACTCCTTAGGGTAATTTGAGTGATATCACACTTCGATACCAAGATACTACGTCAGTTTCCCAAGATCACTCATCTTGAATTTCGCAGCCATCTCTCGTTTAAACTCATATATCATCGCTAGGTCCGAGTCGGTAACGAGAAAATCATCTACATACACTGCAACCATCAGTAGGTGATTGTTTTCCTTCCTCCGGTAAAGAGACGGTTCTTTCGAGCACTTGACAGAGTTAAGCCCATGAAGAATCTCGTTGAGTTTGATATTCCAGGCATGTGGTGCCTGCATGAGTCCGTAGAGTGCTTTGTTGAGCTTGTATACCTTGTCTTCTTTTTGCTTGACCTAAAATCCTTCCGGCTGTCTCACATACACTTCTTCTTTTAAATCGCCGTGAAGGAATGTGGTCTTGACGTCGAGAAGATGAATCTCCCAGCAGTTTGAGGCCGCAAGAGCTATAATAAAACATACTGTTTCGATTCGAGCAACGGGAGCGAACACTTCATCATAGTCAATGCATGTCTCTGCATATAACCTTTAGCTACTAAACTTGCTTTAAACTTGATTATGCTTCCATCAGGATTTCTTTTTATCTTGAATACCCACTTTAAACCGATAGCTTTAGCTCCTATAGGAAAATCAACCAAGTTCCACGTCTTGTTTTTGATTATGGACTCAATCTCATCCTCGCAAGCCACTATCAATTCCTTATGAGCCTTAGCTTCATTGAAATCCCAAGGTTCTTCATTAATTATGATTAGCAACCTCTCACACTCTAGCTCAACAAGGCAAATGTATTCGTTGAGATAATCCGGTTTCTTGCGAGCTCTTGTTGATCGCCTTGGACCAGACTGCTCATCATCGTCATCCTCTGTTTCCTCTGTTTCTTCTACCTCTGTTTCTTCTTCATCATCTTCTATATGTTCCTCGGTTTCACTCATAACTCGAGTTGAACCATTACCGTCATGATCTTCTTCCATGATCACATCTTCTTGTGTTCCTTGATCACCAAACTTACCAAAAAGTATCTCATAAGCTCCAGAGTTAGCATCTTCTTTGCCATTCCAGTTCCAACTTTGATCCTCATCGAATACTACATCCCTGCTAACAACTATTCTTCGATTTGTTGGGTTCAGAAGTCGATATGCCTTTGAACCAGGTTCGGTACCGAGGTGAACTAACATCTTTGAACGATCTTCTAACTTCTTTCTTCCAACTGCTTATGTTCTTACATACCCGATGCACCCAAATACACGGATGTGTCCAAGATTAGGCTTTCTTCCTCGATAAAATTCATATGGCGTTTGTGCATGAGTTAAATATCTTGTTACCACTCTGTTTATGAGATAAGTGGCATGTCTAACAGCCTCCCCCATAAGTAGTTTGGTAAACTCATGTGCTTGAGAATGCTCCTGGTCATCTCCAACAATGTCCTGTTACGCCTTTCAACTACTCGTTTTGTTGCGGTGAATATGGCGTAGTTAGATGTCTCTTGATACCATTCTTTTCACAGAGGCTATGAAACTCATTCAATGTAAATTCACCTCCTCTATCTGTCCTGAAAGTTTCAAGTTTAGCTCTTGTTTCTTGCTCGGTTTGTGCTTTGAATATCTTGAACTTGTCAAAAGCCTCGCTCTTATCATTTAGTAGGATGGTCCACATGTAGCGAGAGTAGTCATCAATGATTACAAATACATATCTCTTGTGTGCTGGTGTAGAAGGAGTGATTGGTCCGCAAAGGTCTCTGTGTACTAACTCGAGGGGTTGTGTGGCTCGATATGTACTTGTTTGAGGTAAGCTTTGTCGTGTCTGTTTTCCTCGCTGACAAGACCCACAAATTTCTTTCTCCATCGTCATCTTTGGCAACCCTACTACAAGCTCTTTATTAGCCATGAATTTCATAGTCTCGACATTAACGTGGCCCAAACGTGAGTGCCACTTGTTTGCTTCGTTTGACCCTATCATCTTCAAGCACTTGATACTCTCTACTTCTAAGATCACCTTATACAAACGATTATTGGATCTCTTTGTTCTCACTACCAGATTTCCGTTTCGATCGTATATAATCAGATGGTCATTCTTCATACGGACCTCACACCCTGCTTCTGTGGCTTGTCCCAAACTTATGATATTGCTTTTCAAACCTGGAATGAAGTACACGCCGTCGAGAACTTTTCTATCACCATTCTCTAGCAAAAACCGAACTGAGCCTTTCCCTTCTATTTCAATACGTGAATCGTCTCCAAACTTTACCATTCCCTTGATTGTTTCATCTAGTTATAAGAATAATAGTCGGTTTCCACTCATGTGGTTACTGGCTCCATTGTCAAGATACCACAAGTGTATTGACGCTTGATCGATATCTAGCAAGCTTGGTTTCACCTTTTGCTCATTTAGATATACAACCTCATGTAACATAAGCTTATCCGCCTCTTGTGTATCTTCTTTTTTTTCTCGATCGTTTCTTGAAGCTTAAGTAATCTATCAGGACAATCCGTTGCATAATGCTCTAGTTTATCGCACCGATAGCATGTTATCTTTGAATCATCTCGTTCTTGCCTGTATCATGAACCATAGCGACCACGACCACGACCTCTCCAATACGATCGACCACCTTGTCCTCTTCCTCTTCCTCTGTTTCCTCCATAGCCTTCTTGATAGGATGGACGAGAGTCTGAATTCGCATACATGAGCTTTTGATCTTCTTGTTCATCATCTTCTTCTTCTTCACCAATTCTTTCTTCATAAGCCTTTAATCTCCCAACTATATCTTCATAGCTGGTGGTATTAAGATCAAGAACTTGCTCAAGTTCTGCGATAATATGTATGTAACGCTTTCTTGGGAGACTTTTCAGAATATTTTTAACAAGTTTTGGTTCATCAATGACTTCTCCAAGTGCAATCGATTTTGATGATATTTCTGAAAGTTTTCCCACAAACATATCAATCGTATCAGACTCTTTCATCTTGATCCTGTCGAATTATGCCATTAAAGTCTGCAGTCTCGCCTCTTTTACTTTGTCTGCTCCAACGTGTCTTGCTTTTATGGCTTCCCACACAGATTTTTCTGTATCAAGTTCTCCTAACTGTAGTATTAGGGCTTCCGGTATGGACTGGAACAATAAGGCAATCACCATGTTGTTTTTATCCTCCTCTTTGGTTCCGATTTCTATAGCCTCCCATACCTTGTGTATCTTGCAACTTTCATTCGCATGGCCCATACTGTGTAGTTAGCCGTATCTAGCATAGGACACTTGATGGACGATGGTCTGATCTCCTTTGGTTTGATTATACCTTCCTCTTTCTTATCGTCGCTCATGGTATTACGAATTTCTTAAACCTAATGCTCTGATACCAAATATTGAATCTCAATCTCACGAAAACAACTTAGAACTCTCTTAATAAGAATCACTCTCTTATTAATCTCTCAAGAGAACTCACTCAAAACCTTAAGCTCTCAATCACACAAACTCTTATGTTATGTCACACTTTGACATATCCATATATATAAGGATATAAAGTCCTAAACACACTAGACATTAGTATTTAGATAACTCCTAAACCCTTAAGGACTTTCCTATTTCCTAATCCATAACTCGGTAGGAAATAGATAACTTGTTGTCTAAGTTATTTCAAGCTTAATCCAACAATTACTATATTTTATAAATATTACTAGAGCTGGACCCGCCGGATCGGGCGGGTGTTTTTTTGTTTACGTAATGTAACTAAATATTTTTTACACCATTATATAATCTATAAAAAAATTATCATAAAATAGTGAAAAAGATACATAACATAATACATATATTGCTGTTACATAATTCCACTAATAGTAAAAGTAAAATGATTTATATAACTGTAAATGTAAATATCACGCGAATATTTGTTTTTATTTACTCGATATCGAGTTGGCTAGTGGTAAAGGAAATGCTAGTAGCCTTTCATTGGTCGGGTTTGGTACGCGTTGGAAAGAATTATTTATAACATTTGAGTTTCCAGTAAAAAAGAGAAACCACTTTTTCATTTTTTTAGGAATATACTTTTGTTTTCTATAAATAATATAATATTTATTTATTTTTTCACGTATTATGTATTTTTAATTATGACATTACGCATAATAATTAAAATATATATTTTTAGTTTATTTTTAGTTTATGTGTGTGTTTTCCATAAACTAACATATATATGCGAAAATAATATTTGAGATGTTTTGATAGGTTTTTGGTCATAAATGATAACTATATTTAAATTTCTCAACCCGATATATAAGTATTCGTCATGCATTTTTAGTAAAATATTTATATTATACTTATTAAAATGAGTAATTTGTTAGAATGAGTAATTGCATTTCTTGTATTTATATTATTATCAAATTAAATTAATTTTAACTTATTGAATTTAACATTTTATTATATGTAGGATTTTTATTTTTCTTGTTTTAGAACATCTTGTCTAACTGTTTTTCTTTACATACAAAACTTGAAGAATATTCTTTTGAAACTTTCCCTATTACAATTTTCTCATAAGAAAAATCTTAGGTGTTTTTAATTTTTTTAATACTAATACTTAAATGTACATGTTATTATCAAATCTAATATTTCAAATCCTTACTAAAGAAAAATAATTTAAGGTAAAATTCAATTGAACATATGTATTATCATACATAATTTAAAAATAATTTTTAATAGCATTTTAGTTACAAATTTAGAATTATCAAGTAAAATTGATCTTTTTAAATATGTTCTCTTTATTAAGTTTTTATTCCCAAATACGGCATATCGTTTAATTTTTTTAAATATTGTGAATTGATTTCATTAACAATAAATTTTTTAAAAATGTAATAAACATTATTTAATAGAGGATAACACCCACAAATTTATGGAAAGAAAGTTTTTACTTTACATAGTATTAATGTGCATTAAGTGTAATATTTATCATGAATTTGTTGTGGAATAGATTTAGGAAAAAAATTAATTTAGATTTAAGTTTATTAATTACTTATGTGGCATTGTATTGTGATTAAATTATAAGTCTTAGGGTTATTTCTTATTTGTACTTATAATTTAATAAACTAGATAATTTAGCGTGTGTGCGTGTTTTTTTTTTTATAATTATAGTGTGGGTGCATATTGTTAACCTTTTAACTTATATATTAAACCAGAAGTCACAACCTTGATTCATGTGTGATTTTAAAAAAATGAACCTATTTCTACAAAGTCATGTTACATTTAATCTCTAACTAGATCTCGAGGTTGCGCGGGTTTTTCTTTTTCATTTATTTTTATATAAACATTTTGTTTTGAATTCTAAATTAGTATATATTATAATATATATGTGTCGATCAATTTTTAAAACATAATAAGTTTACAGTATATTTTTTCATTGAATAGATTGTTTCAAACTTTCACATGTATTTGTATCTTCTTCTATATATATATTTTTGGATTATTATTTCATCAGTAAAATATTGTTTTATTATCATATTCAAAGATATTGTAACATTTCACGAATTTAGAAATTTTTTAAAAAATTAAATTTTTCGCTTTATAGATTTATATTATCGAGTAAATAATTAAACATTTAGTTTTTGTTTAATTTTTAAATAAACTATATAGTTTAACATTTGTTTTCATTGATTTAATGTAGTAAAGATTAATCATTGTTAGATAATATGATTTTTGTTATTTAAAAAAAATCTTTATAATTTTAAAAGTTACCATCGGCAAATATTTAAATATTTAACATATGGAGGTATAGTATTACAATATTAAATTATATCTATTTAATTTATACTATCTATAAATCTAATGGATCATCTATTGTTTAAATCCAACTATTAATAGTCCAATAAAACTTTCTAGTAGACCCAAAATTTAAATGATAAGATTAGAGATTAAATGTAACATGACTTTCAACGAATATGTTCATTAAGTTCATTTTTAAAAAAAATCACACATGAATCAAAGTTTTGACTTCTGTTTTAATATATAAGATTTTATCGTTTAAAATGAAATTGGATTTTATTGTAAAATCATTGTTGGGAAATGTTCATTATATTTATAAACTAGGGGTATTCCGGCGCTACGCACCGGGTTCGTATATTTATTAATTTAATAAGTTGAAGAGGGTATGTTTGATTCATTTGATAGAAGTTAGTGGTAGTAGTATAAAGAGAATACATTTGATCACCTCAACATTAAACCATATCGTAAAGCTTCACAATTAATTTCTTCAACCCATTCCTCCCACGACGTCATATTTAATTTGCCGTTCCTATATCTCCTTTAAACTTCTGAGGAATTGATACTATTAATAATGAGTATACACCAGTTCGTAATGTTCTTTGTAAACCTGTTCGGTATCTTACAACAACTCTGAAAAAGAACAAAAGTAATTTGAAGTGTGTTTTCCTCTCCAATTCATCTGCTGCTCTCTGATTAATTTCAGTTTTACACTATAGGCAAGTGGTCCAGACGAGGCTCCTCCGTTACTAGGAGGCTCAGAATGTCAAGAAAGGGGATCAATTGATGGGGTAGATATGATGCTGCTTGATGCAAAGGTATTTTGATTACATGTTTTTAAAAAGTTTTGTTCTTTATTAATAAGTTATATCATAAGTGATGATGATGCTAGGTACCTATTTTCCATTAATTTCTAAATTTGGTGCTTTAAATTTGGCTAAAGATTCTTTGCTAGCGCTATACTCAAGGCTTTTCATCAGAGCCATGGTTTTGGGAATATGCAATTGCTTCGGTGCTATCATATTCGAGAGTTTTTGATGACTTATGTCAACTGAGAGTCATAATTTCCTTCAAGTTATCTTACGACCTGGTTGTCTTTGTTAGTGATGTTGAAAGTGACGATGATGAGGATGACACTGAAGCTCTTATGGCTGTACTCGACCAGATAAAAAAAGAGTGGAGAGGCTCAAGAAGGTATGTGTTCTTGTCTGTGTTTTTGTGAGATGGCATCATCTCATTGAAGCATTTTTCTCTCATTCTTCAATGATTCAGGCTTCACTTAGTGTGCATCATCCCAATATGTTCAAAAACTTATTGAGTGAAGACTCGGTTTATGAGCTTAATACTTTTGATCTAACATAAAGCCCAACTTCCTCTTTACCAAGAGTTCCCATGTGCTATTTGTTTCATTGACCAAACTGTTTTCGTTGAGCTTGTGGAGCTTGCTGAAACGTTTGAACGGATCCCGAGGGAGAGCTTCAGGTTTCGGGATTACAAACAACTTATGGTATTATCCAACACGACTACTGATTTACCATGTTTGAATTCATTTCCCTCTTTTAAAACTTTTGCATATATTTATTTCACATATCACACTTGATAGCTTAGCACATGTATTCATTTTGTAGATGTTGTTGGGCAAGTAAGGGGATTAGAACTACTTACAATGAAGAAACATAAAGTACACAACGCATGATGATCACCATAAGCATTGAAAGGTATATATATCTACTCAAAAAAATCATTTTCTTTTAAAAGTGAGCACACATAAGGTTTTACAGTCTGGACATGTCTAATCGTTCGACTCCCTGTCTTTGCAGTCACTCAAATGTTTGCCTAAGTGTTTTTGCCGATCTAGATAGGCTCCTTGATGCAAATTTGCTTTGGAGTTGTGATGAACCAAAGGTGGTGGTTGCCACAAACATCAATCCCAAGTTGCTGAGAGAACAAAACTGATTCCGTAAGTCAGAGGTGGGCGTTTGATTTTTGAAATTTTGTTGTTGAGTAAGCCAGCCGTGATTTCTCACAGAGTATATTTTTCTGTATTTATAAAATTTTAAAACCCCCATATCAGTTAACCATACATAGTATGTGTAGAGATGATGACAGCTCCGCATTATTAAGATCTCTCAGATAATGGAAGTGTGCTTGAGATTAGTTCCACGATCCATTTGTTTAAGCTGCAAACACATATCGAGAGTGTTAGAAACAGGGGAACCATATAATTTATTGTGTAAGTTAGAAAGCAATATGAGTCGTACATTTAGGAGTAAAAATTCACTATATTAAATCTCGCCTATGCTTCGCAAAGGTTCTTCAAAATCTCTTTGTAAACTATATTATCCTCTTTCGTTGGAACGTCTGTCTCCTCTAGCATCTTCAGAAAGAAATATAATGCGTACGCTGCTCTAAGTGCTGTTGTCTCTATGTCCAGTGGCCTCACCACCGGAGTTCCCATCAAATCAGCCTGCCCATGTTTCAAAAGGACAAATGAGAGTAATGTTACAAAATAAACAACACATCATCAAGATTCATACGTGAGAAGAAGAGGATAAGTCATTACCTGAATATGCATAAGAAGGTTGTTGGCAGTGGCACCACCATTAACTCTAAGCAAGAACTCCCCTTTCTCGTTATTTAGGGACTCTAGCACGTCTTTCACTTGGAAACACAAGCTCTCCAGCACAACCCTTGCAATGTGAGACTTGTTTGTGAATCTCGTAATTCCAATGCTGACACCACGAGCGTCTTCTCTCCACCAAGGCGCAAACAAACCGTTGAATGCTGGCACAAAGTACACTCCTCCGGTTGTTTCTACCATAGCCGCCAAATCTTCAATTTCACTGGCACTCTTAATAATCCCAAGACTGTCTCTTAGCCACTGAACAACAGCTCCAGCTATAACAATGGAACCCTCGAGAGCATAATTTGTCTGTGCTTGAGGCCCAAGCTTGTAAGACAGTGTGGTTAGAAGTCCATGACCTGACTTGATGGGAACTTCTCCTGTGTTGAGAAGGATGAAAGGGCCAGTGTCGTAGGTACTCTTAGCCTCACCTTTTTTGCAAGCTTGTCCTAACATTGCAGTGTGCTGGTCGCCAAGACATCCAGCGATCTTGATACCAGGAATGGGCCAGCCTTTGCAGATTTCTCTAATGACCTCCGTGTTGCTTACAATCTTGGTAAGATTTCAGCGGGAATGCCTAGAGTCTTGAGAGTGTCCTCGTCACAGCTCAGGGTTTTGAGGTTCATGAGCATTGTACGAGAAGCGTTGGTGACATCAGTGACGTGTAGACCTCCATTCACACCGCCGGTCATGTTCCAGATCAGCCATGTGTCGATTGTGCCAAAGATGGCATATCCTTTCTTGATACCATCTTTAACAGCATCTACGTTCTCCATTAGCCAGAGAAGTATGTTCTTATAGGCAATCCACAAGACTCAACGAAATGGGATCTTCCTACTGATAGTTCCTTCTCTAGTCTTCTATGAATATCATCCAAAAAAAAAAAATTTCATCAAAAACGAACTCCCTAAGAACAGAGGATTTTTATGACAAATGATTCAAGAAAACGAAAGAAGAAAGAGAGAGAGAGAGAGATTATGTATGTATGTACCTGCAGATGGAACTGGTGCGAGCATCCATACAGACGATAGCTTTGTGGAGAGGAAGTCCAGTGGATTTGCTCCAAACGATGGTGTCTCTCTTTGATCGGTAAGCCCAATGGCCTTCAAGCCACCGTCCACGTTGTGTCCATCGGCTGTGGCTTTATCAAGAGGGTGGGGCATAACTACCAAGTTACAGAGTTAGAATCGACGCTTAAAGTCTGTGAATTCCATAGTGGAGGTGGCATGTGAAAGAGGAAGACGACGACGAACGGACGAACCCTAATACCTAATACCTGGATAGGTCTCTTAACGGGCTCAAGGTTTGAGCCAAACCTATCTATCGTACGAAAACCCCAGTTCTCATACGCTTTAATTAGAAAACCGCGAACGGAAAAAATCGCAAAAGCTTTGGTATTACGACACGTGTCACGAAATGCTCCACCCTATAGGGTGACGTGGCAGCAAGAGAAGAGAGAAAAGTCTCAGATAGATGTTTGAACGTGGTGTTTTTTCTTGTTGCAAGACGGAATAGTATTTAAATTTATCTTAATTAATCCTTTATTTATTTCTTATGACAGGAACATTATTGGACAATAATCACTATCTCAGGGCGCGTGGATCGTAATCAATAAAATGTCGCTTTATCAGAAGGACTTCATCGAACCATCGCCATAGACAAACCTCTCTCTCTCTCTCTCTCTCTCTCTCTCTCTCTAGTTAAATTAACATATCATTTTAGCAAAGGAAGGAAGAACAACTTTGATTGCTTCCTTTCCTCTTCAAGTTCCTTCCCCACCGAGTCATGGCCGAGTTGACTCAGTCCGACGTCGTTTACTCGCCTCGTTCCCTCCAAGCGTGGAAGACTTTCATGAACTGCCTCGCGTTCTTCTACCAGATCTTCCTCCAGATCCTCCGCGCCGTCGGCTACCATCCTCTCCTCTCTTCCTCCTCCGCTAAAGCCGCCTCCGATGGCTTTAAACCCTTGCCATCCATCGAATTGCCGGAATCTCCCACCACCGTGGAAATCGCCTCCTCCACCACCGGAGACCGTTTCCAGAGACTAAAGGTACACGCTTTCAATCAAAAGGCCTTTTATTTTGACTTTTATTGCTTCAAAGGTGAAACCTTTTTGTGTAATGTGTTGAAGTCTTTGTGAAAGGTGTAATAACCTTTTGATTGGTGGAGAGTTGAAGAGTTAGTTAGTTTGATTTTTGACCGTTTATGCTTCAAAGTTGAAACCTTTTTTTGTGAGAATGTATCAAGGTGACCTTTTAAGCTCTTAGTAAACTGAAGATGTGTGTTTTGTAGGTAGTTCTTGACTTGGATGAGACGTTAGTGTGTGCTTATGAGACCTCTAGTCTACCTGCTGCTTTACGCAATCAAGCCATTGAGGCTGGATTAAACTGGTTCGAACTTGAGTGTTTGTCATCTGACAAGGTTTGTTTGCTTCCACTACTTGTTCTCAAGTTTGAGTTTGGCGTTTCTTATGACACGTGTCTCTCTTTGTTGTCTAGAAGGAAAGTGACGGTAAATATAAGATCAATTACGTGACAGTGTTTGAGCGTCCAGGATTGCACGAGTTCTTAGAGCAGCTTAGTCAGTTTGCTGATCTTGTTCTGTTTACCGCTGGTCTTGAAGGTCTCTCACTCTTTCCCATCAAATGCATTCTCAATTATGTAATCTTAACACATGTTTCTCGAACCACAGGATATGCGAGACCGCTTGTGGATAGAATAGATACCAGGAAAGTACTAAGCAACCGGCTCTATCGACCTTCAACAGTCAGCACGTAAGTTATAATGAATCAGGATACTTTCAAGAACCGGATTTGTGGGAGGTTTATTGTGGGTTTTTTTTGTACATTGTAATCAGACCATACCGAGATCACGTGAAGGATCTGTTAACCACATCAAAGAACATGTCTAGGACTGTAATCGTTGACAACAATCCTTTCAGCTTTCTATTGCAACCATCAAATGGGATTCCATGTATTGCATTCTCTGCCGGGCAGCCTAATGACACTCAGGTCTCTAATACTTTATTACTCTTCTCTTATACATTTCTTTATTATTAGTGTCTAAACTAATCAGAACTATTGTGAAACTTGAAGCTTTTGGACGTTCTTCTACCACTTCTGAAGCAACTTTCAGAGGAAGAAGATGTAAGACCGACACTTTATGATAGGTTCCGCATGCCTGAATGGTTTGAGAAGCAAGGCATACCACCTTCTTGCTGGAATCCTTAACCGGTTTAAGCAGAAACTAATGGTGAAAAAAGGAAATATATCTTTGGTCCACACAAAAAAAGGAAAAGGACTTGTTTGGTACAGTAGTTTCAGCAATGAAAAAAAATGTGAGAAGGGCACATAAACTACCATTCGTAGTGTTTATAATCTTTGGTAGATTCCTTTTTAAAAGATAAAAATCTGTTACACATTCTTGATTTCATGTAATTCTCTAGCTTTCTCTGTAATTTTGTTAATGATCAAGCATTATTTTTTTTCCTTTTCCGGTTTGGTTTGGTTTGGATATACCGGGTTATGGTCTAAACCGAAGTATATACTGGTTTGGTATGAGAAGATAAATAAATGTTCCCTTCCTTTGAAATGGAGTGGTTTTGAAAGGCAAAATATTATACTCAGTACTCAATAAACTTTTAAAAAAAATCAGGAATGCAAGTAACTGGGATTTCATGTATTGCACATTTGAAAGATATAGGAACATAAATACCTATTTTTCTAGATTTTGTTTGGTTCATATTTCATTGTATTCATGAATCAGATCAGATAGATGTTATTATGTTACTACTACTTACATGCACTACACTTGTTTGGCCAATACTGCGTTACTGTATTTACTCCTTTACTAGAATGTTTTACTTGACAATCATTTATGGACTCAACTGTTCCCACATATATGCACTACATGGGTCCAATTTACATCGCTAACTATTTTCAAATTACATAATTCAATCAGTGTTATAATTACTCCAGAACGAGTCAGTCTATAATCCGCAATCTAAGAAAAATTGCAGACTGTATTATTATAGAATGAGACTCATATATACGATGAAAACAATATTTTTTTACAGGATCCAGCAAAAAGTATTTGCCTTTGATTAAAATTCTGATATGAGCTGAAAGTCATCTCAGAGTCCAACAAAAAACATCTAAGAAAGATTGTCAATGGTCTTGATCTTAGCTAGCAGACATTATGGTACTCTCAATCACTAAACAATACAATATCCTTTTAAATATACATATTGAACACATTTTACAGGTCGAAAGAGTACGTGAGTTACATAACAAGACCTGTCATGTTTCTCTTTCTTATAATTCAACGTAGTGTGCAACTAATCTTTTATTATACGAATTATGGTCGGCCTTCCCATGTTTGTTGATAAATAAGTGAGGATCATTCTGAGCTGTGCTTAGACTTCTAAGGCATCTTCACATCTAGATTTAGGGTTTAACTACTCCCATTAACTACTCCCATTAACTTTACTTCATTCCTTTTTTTGGTAGCTACTTTGTTTATTTTATAGTATATACTATATTTGAGTTTCCACTGGACACCAATATTAATGGAAAGACGCGTGATGTGAACTCGTTAATTGCATTGAGAGATACATACATTAACATGATGGAACGTGAGGTTAGTATATATAGCACTGGAAATAATCAGATGTTTTATTTTGTCTCCATGTTTAAGAATATCATTTCTAGTAGTTTATCAGTAGTTCACAAGTTCGAGCTCTATTTTAGTGTCGAATTATAATCAGATGTATTATTTTGTCTCCATGTTTAAGAATATCATTTATAATTGGTAAACGGAACGTGTTACATGATTATTGACATGAAAAGCAATATAAATGGTTTGGCCATTTTGAACATCCATTTATTAACTTAAGTTCCATATAGCATGGTTTGACATAATTTGTCGCATGTGTTTCATTTTTAGAATTGGACTACTGCAACGAATACCAGCACTCGTAATTATATTCAAACAAGAGAGTTTATGAAAGCTGCAGCCTATGTAAATCACTCAGAACAGTTGAACACATTTATAAAGTATTTTACTTTTGAAAGAAAAAATATTCCAGGACGTCGAGTTCATGCAAGTGTGTGTGTAATTCGTAGATCTCTTACCCATGCTTTTCGATAAGACTGTTTATAAATTATAATAAGCGGCATGTATCTAATGAATGAACATCAAACAACTTATAAAGCTTTTTATTGTATTTACATATAAACTACCGTAATTAAGAAAAACACGCCACCTATGTTCAGTAGAAGTTTTTTGGTCAAATGCGGCCAGCCATTGAATTAGTACATGCTTAATAATTTTCTGTCTTTTTCAAATTTAATATTTTCCTCTCATTACCGAACTTTCTGTGCGTCAATGAATTTTCCCTTTTTCTTTTCCAAAGCGGGAACTCGTTAAGAAAGTAAATGCGCAGTTACGTTAAAAAAAAAAAAAGTAAATGCGCAGTAGTATTAGAGAAAATATTTTCCTTAATTCTTCAATTTTTTTTGACCATAAAAATTAATATCTCTTAATTATATAGTATGTCCTTTTTACTAGGACAATGTAAAAATGTGTTATTTTATAAAATATTCCATATATTTCAAAATGTATGTTGTTTGTAACTTATACAAATATTTTTAAAACATCTTAAATTTGAATGATGTGTATTTTTTATGATTAATTATTTTCTATAATTTTTAGCCAATTAAAATTCAATAAACACAGTTAAGCTCTTTGAAGTTTGCAATTTACTATTGTTACTTAGTAAAAATACATTAAAATATAAAATTATATATTTTGAAACAATTTTCTCAAAAAACATGGATAATTTTGAAATGAATGAGTATTAAATACTCCCTCCTCTTTTAATACTTGAATTATTTAAAAAAAATAATTTGTTCAAATTAGATAACGTTTTCAAAATTTAAAATAAAATTTATCAACAATTATTGTAAATGACCAATGATATTAGAACTTATATTTTATTATTGGTTGAATTGTGGTTAGGTAAATTATTAATGATGTTTTTATTTAAAAAATGTAAAAATTTAAATATATTGTTAATTTATGTACACAATCCTGAAACATCATCCTAAAACATCATTTATAGAAAACCGGAAGAATATATACTTTTATAAACAGAAAAGCATATACTACTAATACATCAATTGAATTGTTGAATGCTCGAATTTCAATGGTCTTTAGAAATTAGTCTCGGTTCAGGTAGGGATAAACTACTAAGTTAGTCTGGGCGACCTTTTGGGATGTTTTAAGCGACGGTGTCATTATGGGATAATCAGGTTTAGTAAAATGTTTGGATATTCGGATCATAAAAAAAATTACTAAAATGATTATGGCCATAAAGAAGAAGAAAAAAGGAAACAATAAAAAAATAAATGTTACAAAAGAGAATCCCTAAAAAGAATATTAATGGTAATAAGATTTTCACTAATATGATCATAATTAATTTCCACAATTTTGTGTAAAGGAAAAAGATATGCTTTTATGGTAAGACGAATTTCCATTGATGGTCATATTTAATTCCGTATTATTTCCTTGATTCCTAAATTGACCCATTGTTAGGGGTGGGATATTAATTGCGTTAGTTTGTTTGCTAACAAAAAAAATATGGAAGTTTCTGAACGAAGAGGAATAATTTTTACTGTAATATTCATATTATGGTTCAGAAGAAAAGTAGAAAGTTCAACAAACAGAAATTGACAATTAAATTAGTTATAAAGAACACTAAAGAAATGTGTCCAACCATCACCATTTTGGAAACATGGACTAAATTGTCAGACTTTGAATTGTATTTACTGTTTACATGGGAAATTCAGTTTATTTATATTATTCACATTACTTTTTATCATATGAGCGGTTGTTGCATGAATAATATACACCACACATATAACGTAGTTGTTGATGTATTAAAATATTGAAACGGTCGTAAGATTTCAATTCAAATTTGTTTGAGAACCATCAAATAGAATCGCCACTAGTAGGGGCAAAAATAAGCCATTGATAAAAATTTATTTTAATTAATAACCAGAAAACACTCGTATTTTTATTCATAAAAGTCCTGAAATTCATTTTAAAATCTAGCAATAGTAATGTTTTCGAGTTATTGATATACAATTATATTAATTAACGTAAATAAATTCAAAGAAAAAGAAAAGAAACATGCATGAGTCGCAAGTCACAACATATTAAAAAGTCATTTCTTGACCAAATCCTACTAATATGTTATTTAATTACTGTTTTGTCTTCTTAAAGACACATCTATTCTTCTTCGTCTTCTTTCACCCATCGTCTTCTCTCTCTCTCTCTCAAGCAGAGTTTTTGACTCATTAAAATGAACGAGTCGTATTTAGAATCGACGAAGACGGCAGTCAAATTCAACCTTTATCGATGAAAAGGTCTATCTTTTCCACCGTGGCGTATCCCGTCACCGTCGCCGTTATCTCAATCGTCGTCTTCTTCCTCCCGATTCCCGCCGCCGCTTTAGGCTCAGGCTCAACTTACGCCGTCGTGTACGGCTCCGACACCGTCTGCGCCTTAATCTCCGGCCAACCCACGCAGCGTATCCTCTGCTACAACACCCGCCTCCGTACCAACCTCACTCTCAACCCCGGCGTCTCCTTCTCCTCGATCGCCGCCGGTGAGAATTTCCTCTGCGGCGTACGCTCCGGCGGTTACAGCCTCCTCTGCTGGGACGACATCGGAAGCTACACTCTGAAACCGAAGCGAATCTACTACAACGACAACGTTTTGCTCGAGAGTCTCTCCGTCGGCGATGGTCAAATCTGCGCCACCGTTAACGGCACAAACGCCGTGAAATGCTGGAGAAACGATCCGTCAACGCCTCCGAACGAGGGATTAAAATCAATTTCCTCCGGCGTTGGGTTCTCATGCGGCGTCTCCGTTCGAAATAACCGAGTCCTCTGCTGGGGAAAAGATCCGGTTAAATCCGGTCAGATCCAAACCGGATTCGGAAACCAAACGATGGTTAGCATATCAGCCGGGGAGTCGCACGCTTGCGGGTTAAACTCCACGGGGAGTTTGATCTGCATCGGAAGAAACGAATCGGGTCAGCTCAATGCTCCATCGGGTCAACCTTATCTCTACTCGGATCTCTCTCTCGGGTCGAACTTCACTTGCGCGACGCGAAGCTCGAACAGCTCTGTGACTTGCTGGGGAGGAGGAGCGGAGAGGTTCAACAATGTAACCGAAAAGATCTCATTCGAGTCAGTTACATCCGGGTCGGGTCTAATCTGCGGGTTGATATCCGGTAACCTCTCGGTCATGTGTTGGAGCCCTAATAACTTCTCAAGAATCTTCCTTCCTTTCCCAGATATCTTACCAGGTCCTTGCGTTGAATCATCTATTTGCAAATGTGGTGTGTATCCACGATCTGATCAGCTATGCTCCGGCTCGGGTTCGATCTGCAGCAAATGCAAAATCTCACCTCCTCCACAACCACCATCACCACCACCACCACCACCGTCAGATTCATCTCCATCTCCATCTCCGCCGCCGTCGAAGGCGTTAACGAGAGGATTACTAGCGTTTGCGATCGTTGGATCAGTAGGAGCGTTTGCAGGGATATGCAGTGTGGTGTACTGTTTGTGGACCGGAGCTTTCTTGGGGAAGAAGAAAGTTCATAACTCGGTTCAACCGACGATAACCCGCGGCGGTTCGAGTACCCGGTCAAGCAGCTCGCCGCCTTCTCGGTCCTTGACGATAAGACGTCAAGGATCGAGAATATTTTCGATGAGAAGACAAAGAAGCGGTACATCGTCAATGAAACACGCGGATAAAGCCGAAGAGTTCTCCTTCTCCGAGCTCGCTTCTGCCACCGGAAACTTCTCCTTAGAGAACAAGATCGGCTCCGGGAGCTTCGGTGTTGTCTACAGAGGCAAACTCAGCGACGGGAGAGAAGTCGCGATAAAACGCGGCGAAGTAAACGCGAAACTGAAGAAGTTTCAGGAGAAAGAAACCGCGTTTGACTCGGAAATCGCGTTTCTATCGAGGCTTCACCACAAGCACTTGGTGAGGCTCGTTGGCTACTGCGAGGAACGAGAGGAGAAGCTTCTGGTTTACGACTACATGAAGAACGGTGCGCTTTACGACCATCTCCACGACAAGAACAACGTGGAGAAACACAGCAGTTTGGTCAACTCGTGGAAAATGCGGATCAAAATCGCGTTGGACGCGGCTAGAGGGATCGAGTATCTACACAACTACGCCGTGCCGCCGATTATTCATAGAGATATCAAGTCATCGAACATCTTGCTCGACTCTAATTGGGTCGCTAGGGTTTCCGATTTCGGGTTGTCGTTAATGGGTCCGGAGCTAGGGAAAGATCACCAGCACCCTCCCATGAAAGCTGCTGGAACGGTCGGGTACATTGATCCGGAATATTACAGTCTCAATGTTTTAACCGACAAGAGTGATGTCTACGGGTTAGGAGTTGTGTTGTTGGAACTGTTGACCGGTAAAAGAGCGATTTTTAGGAACGGTGGGGATGTGGAAGAAGGGTGTGTCCCGGTGCATTTGGTGGAATACTCTGTTTCGGCGATTACTATGGGTGAGCTGGGTCGGGTTTTGGATCCTAGAGTTGGATCGCCGGAGGTAGGGGAAGGAGATGCGGTGGAGCTGGTGGCTTATACGGCGATGCATTGTGTGAATGCGGAAGGGAGGAATCGGCCGACAATGACTGATATTGTCGGAAATTTGGAGAGAGCATTGGAGTTGTGTGGAGATAGTCATGGGAGCATCTCTAGTGGCATTTGCTCTATTGCCTCCGAAATTGAAAGAGATTAAACTATTTTTACATAGATGATTTTTTTTTACCTGAGGATTTTATTTATTTTTATAGTTTTTTTTGGCTTTTCTTGGATAATTGTTTTTGTAATTAATCATTAGTGGTAGTTGCTTAGGAGAATTTGAATATTCAATATTCGTGGTCTAACCTTTTGGTTGGGAAATGTATAATCTGGACAGCGGAGAGCGAATATTAAAATTAGATCATTGTTTTGAAAAGTAAGAAAAGTTTGTGTGACACTATTATGATGTCGTTGTTTTGGACCATCTAGTCAAACCGTGTGTTGTTTCATGCTTGTAGAGCCACCACTCACCAGCATGGTAGGGAGAAGATGGATATTGGATAATGACTTTGGCGTGGAAGTATAGTGTATAATGTACTTCTTAAAAGTGGGTCCCTTTCTTACACGTGTGTACTTCTTAGATTGACATGTCATCATGCAGACAAGCAAACCCGAATCTGATGAGTTGGAAGATTCCAATTTATTAGCGGTCAACAGTTTCTTCTGTCTTTTACTCTTTTTGAATTTTCCAAGTCATTAAAGTTTTGCTTTATGTTTTGACGAAAATTATTTTATAACTTTGATTTTTTAATTTTTTTTACTAAGAACTTTGATTTTTTCTTTTATAAATGTGAACTAAAAATATTTTAAGGAGAAATATATAATTCGATAGTTTGATGTATTTTTAGAATATATAAATTATAATATATCTTAATACGAAAGAGAGAATTAGGTCAACTTTACAAAGACATCAAATAATAAGTTCATTAAGGTCGGAATTTTTTTCTTGCGTCTCCAATAATTCTGTCAAATTCAAGGGCAGTCTCAATCAAAGTTAAGTAGATTTCGATGAAGCTTCCAAACATGTGTTTAAGTGTTTTGATCCTAACAAAAGAATGCGTGATTTGTTAATGCAGTATCCAACATTATCTGCGGTATAAAACATGATCCCTAGAGTCCGGATCAAAACACATACAACAGGTGTTACAGCTAATGTTAACTCCCATTCATTTACTTTGAGCGGTCCTTCTAACTTCAAAAAAAAAAAAATCTAAAATTCAAAGTCATATTTGAAAAAGAAAAGAAAAAAAGATGGGCCATATAATTTCAAAATTGAATTATATGATCTACAATGGCCATGGAACTAACTGTTAGATATACACCATATTAATAAAAGTCTTCCACGCGTAATAAACTCACATAGAAGATATACACGGATGATTTTATTTTTAAGAAGTGCGGCGGCAGTAAGGTGGTGGGGCATCCATGGCGGTGAGGACGGCAAACAAATAAATGTCTCCTTGTATAACTTACTGTTTTTATATTTCTGGTGTTTCATATTTGATATCAGACCTTTACAATCAACTTGTATAACTTATTTGATATCAGACCTTTATAGTCAACTTGATCTAACAACAATACAATATACACTTCCACTAGAATAATAGAGGATTTGCAATACATAATTATCCAACATTTTTAAAAATTAATAAAAGATTTCTCAGTAAAATACTAATACTTTGACATTATTTAATTTCAAGATTTATCAAAGAATTCTTAAAGATTTTCAGTTCGTAATTAATTGCAGCTTACAGTTCGAAATTTCGTTATGATGAAAAAAAAAACATATCAAAGAAATATATAGGGAGAAATGACCTTGCAAGTATTCAGTATATCATGTCTACTTCATTCAACCATTCAAATGTTACGGATCAGACGCCTAAAACTAAAAGTGTGCTGCAAGTAATGGGATGGCAACACAAGTTTTTTAAATCAGCATAAAATTTTGTTCACTCACACTCACAGCTCAACACTAAAAAACCAATACGGAACGATCTCACCATTACCAAACTCATCCAACCACAATCACAAACTCGGTTTATTTTCTGTACCAGATCCGGTTTAAAGTGCTTAAACCCGGAGAACATTTCTTATATATAAACTCACACAAACTCCAACCGCACAAGAAGCTTCACGGATCTACACTTCACCCCATCCTGATTATGCAAAGGAACAACACGTATTCCTTGCCTCAGTTCCCAAACCGGCAAGCAAGTTTGGCCTCCAAAATCATCTTTCTCCGACATGTCATACTCATGTACCTCTATGCGCAAAAGAGCAAGCTCTGGAACCGTTAATGGGAACTCAAAAACCTCATTCCAATCTGGTATCCAATTATCCTCTAACATTTTCGTCTTCCTCATGACCGTATCCGCTGTGACTCCAGCAATCCCCACCTAAAAACATTATGGTCTTTTTATCAGTTTCAGCTTCAAAACTAAAACCTATAAGGTTGCAGATTTTTTTTACCCTTGTATAGAAATCAGGTGGAGAATATCTATCAAAGTGTGTGTGAGGAAAATCGTAGTACCAGCCTTCTCCCATGTAGATAGTTACCTATAAAGATATGTATAAGTAGTAAAGTCAAAAATATTATAAGTTCATGAGGTTTTACACAAAGGATATATATCTGACCCTTAGTGTTGTCTTTACAGGTAATGTAGCTTCCGGATCAAACACAGGGTCAGACTTCAACAGAATATCTGGTTTCTTGATGTATCCACAACCTCCATTGGCTCTGAACATTCCTTGCATGACCCATAGTGATCTTCCTTGTCCCTTCACAAGAATAAGTCATTTCAAAATTTTAATATGTTCTGTTGAAGATAATGGAGCAAGATAGCCTGGAAATGAGAAAAATGAAGAGGAGACCTGCATATTGAAAGCCACCATTTGAGCACCATGGCTCCAGCCAACCAATGGATTGTAATTTGATGAAGTAATTCTAGTTCCTTTTGGGTAAATCCGAAGCATATTCCGCTGAGTAAAGCTACAATCCATACTCCATGAATGATCAACATAGTTTCTTAGAACACTTTGGAAACATGACATGTTATTAAAGGCAATACCTCACAATCTGTTTTGCATACTTTTCTGAGGCCTTTTCAAGTTGTTCTTCACTCAAGCTAAGCCTTCTTACTTTATCAGGATTCACTTTCAAACATTCAACCATCCCGCCTTTTGGTTTCCCAGCCTGGATTGCAATCAGATTCTTATATTGTGGTGGCACATTCTTTTTTAACTTATCTCCTTCATCATCATCGTCGTCATCATCATCGTCATCATCATCATTTGAATCATTCTACAACAAGAAAGAAACAAAAACCAACTTATACATATGAAAAGCCCCATGAAACTGAATGAACATGATGTGTGTCTCTACACAAACCTTGTCATCACTTGTGTCCTTCCGGGTAAAGGTTGGAACCTCTCTCCCCCAAACTTCTTCATCACCCAAACTCCTATCTTTCTTCACCACATCTTCATCATCTGTCGTTTTCTTGTACTCTTTTGGAGGTTTGGTTGAGATGATAATACGCTTTTTCAAAGACGCTGGTGATGGGAACTCCTTTAAGCATTCTCCAGGAGGAGGAGTAAACAAAATTTCTCCAAAGATCTCACTAACCATCTAGAATAAAACATCTCTAAATCATTATAAAGAAAAAAAATAAAGAGAAACTATAGCAGAGAGAAGTTCTCAGAGAAATGCAAAACAAGCTCACACCTCGGCAACTTTAGCCTGGAGTTTTGGAGTAAGATGATCTTCAAAAGTTACAACAACTGGATAATCTGACACATCAAATGCATATGTTTGAATAGCATTCAGACATCTGCTCAGCTCCACAGGTGATGTAAGTGTCCTATTAAAAAAAATGATCAAATACAATTTTAACATCTAAGAACAGAACAAGAAACCATGATTCATTAGATGACTATAATAGCTACAATTAAAAATCGGGCAAACATATACAGTCAAATTTCATTGCATTATACATTTACCTTCCATGAAGAACATCAATACCATCTTCATCTGAGTTTGGCCAAAGATCTAATTCAATAACCCTGACACCTTTCCTCAATGCATCTATTATAGGTACTTCACTGCAGTCACTACTCAGCTGATTACCAGTTAAATACGAATTATGCCCCGTAAATATGAAATAATGTGACAATGGAGCATCCATGTCTTGGTGCACCTGCAAAAAAACATACAAATAGCCATAAGAATCAATCTCCAGGAAAAAAAAAACTAATGATCACATTCCTATCCAGGATATCATCTGAGGTTTAGAGACCATAAACATTTTAAAGTTAATCTTGATAATAATAAAAAACTTTTAACAGTTTGAGGATCATTAGTCCTATGTATAATAACTCTTTAAAATCTGGGAGTAATGACGAATGTTTCTATCTACATTCCAAATATAAAACTTCAATCTAATCATGAATATCGCATAATGTTAACATGGAAATAAGAAGATCACCTCATGATAAGCAAGAGGAGAGTTGTTAACACTGAATAGGTATTTGAAGAAAGCATCAAGATGGAGACCATTGCGGTGAAGAAGAGAAGATGAGGCATTGACGATCGCTTGAGCTTCTTCTCTCGTAGATTGATCTTGTTTCTGAACATCGGTGAGAAACCTAAGGAGATGATCGACAGTCATGAGCCCTTTGTCGGAGTAGTTATCGAAAATGGTCTTGATCTCAGACGGTGCAACCGATGCCGTGTGTCGGTACCTGCGACGGAAACAGAAACAGACTTTGTACGTTTGCTTCGACATTGGAACAACAAAGGATTCTTTAGGGATCTGTATGTGAATCGGAGTTGTTTAGTTTAACTTTCTCTCGTTGGAGGTTTTGATCGCAAAAAGTTTTTATTTTCTATAGAACTTGGGATGTAAGGAATGATTTGCATTATTGGTCCACGTCGATTTTTTGTTTGTCGGCATGGTAATAATTAATAATAATTAGATATAAGTTCTTTGACTTTGTTTTAATACTTTCTTTTTAATTAATGATAAGATAAGTTCGTTTCATGCCTACAATGCCAGAAAAGGTATACAAGGATTTGAGTTTGAAAGAGTTATGTGCTTAGCAAAGTAAAGTATTTGAAGAAACTAGTAAAGAAAAAAGTATAATATAAATTTTAACAAATATTTTAATTCATAAAACAAAGGATAAAATGTCAAAAATAACAGGAAGATTTATTTTCAGATGGAAGTCTCTATTTTCTTCTTTCAATCGCAAATTAAAATCCAATACCATATCGTCACGTTATCACATTCAATTGGCCCATCACTAAAAATGAAGCACATTACGTTATCATGTTTGGCATGACTTAAAAGTTCATGTGTGAAAAAGCCAATAACAACTAGTTCAGAGGAGAATAAACAATTTTCCCTTTCGTATGTAATCAATTTAAATAAGGGGTTATATTGAAAACATTTTATAATTTGAGGGTTTATTTCAATATATTTCCCAAAATTTGCAACACGAGGATCTGCTTTGTTGGAACAGAACTCTGGAGAGAGATCTGGGTGAAACTAAAAGAAGCACGAACATAGTTTGATTTGATCCCCGACAAATCGAAGTAATGGCGATAACGGCGACAAGATTGGTATCTCTGACTCTCTTGTGGATAGTCGTCCTGTTCGTAACACTTGCTCTCATCCAGGTTTAAAACTTTTGATCCTTCTTCCTCCCTCATGCTCGATCTGGGTCTGCGACATTACTTACGTTTTGTGGCTTCGCTAATGCAAAATCAGATTAAATTGACTGATGTTGCTGATCCTATGGTCAGTGAGAAGGTTGCTGATCAGGTTAGGCATTGAACTTTAAACTCATTAGCAATTTTTGATTTTGTAAAGATGTGATCAGACTTTGTAATTAGGGTTTCTTTGCCTTGTGGGATTTTATCAGGTAGGAGAGGATTTAGAAGGAGTTACCCACAAAGTTTACTTTGATATTCAGATCAATGGTTCACCTGCAGGTTCATAAAGTTTCCTCCTTTTTTCTATTTTAATTTGGAAATTTTGAAACCAAAAAAATATCATATGCTTCAACTTCAGGATTTGGCATCAGTTGCTTAAACACATTAGTGTATGATAGTTTGTGTGATTTAAAAGCCTTAGTCTTTGAATCAGAAACTGCTTTCTTTTTTTCCTTTTTGCAATGTCACTCTTGTCTCTAAGTGAAACTGTAACTGTTTTGTTTGAAGCTCATGTTCATAGAGTAAACTTTTGCTTACGTTTTCTCTCTCATGTATATAGGGAGGATTCTCATTGGGCTTTTTGGGAAGATAGTTCCTAAAACTGCAGGTACAGTTTCAAGTCAAAGAGTGATGGAAAACATCTTCAAATTGTCTGTCTCTCTGAGGTGTTTTCCTTTTAATGAATCCATGTTTTTTTCCTTATCTACAGAGAACTTTCGAGCGCTTTGCACGGGTAGCCAAGTAGCTTCTGTTTCCCCTCTTTAACCCTCATGGTCTTTAAAATATTTTGAGACAAAGAGTGTTTTTGGGGGTTTGATGTTTTATCTTCCTTTGTGTGCAGGAGAGAAAGGAGTTGGGAACATGGGGAAGCCTCTTTACTTCAAAGGAAGCAGTTTCCATAGAATCATTCCTAGCTTCATGATTCAAGGTGGAGACTTCACACGAGGCGATGGGAGAGGTGGAGAGTCGATCTATGGCGATAAGTTTGCAGATGAGAACTTCAAACTCAAACACACCGGGCCAGGTAACGCTTTAAATGTACCTCTTAATGTCAGTAAAAACTTAATACATAAGGCTTACGGGGCTGAGTTTGCAAATGGATCATTCTCAGGAGTCTTATCAATGGCAAACTCGGGACCAGACTCCAACGGTTCACAGTTCTTTATCACAACCGTCACCACAAATTGGTAAGTATGCATGATGATTCTTGGTTTGATTCTGTTTACAACATTATGTGACTGCGAGATCTTTAACCGTGTGTTTGGGCAAAAAGGTTGGATGGACATCACGTTGTGTTTGGGAAGGTAATGTCAGGCATGGAAGTAGTGCGCAAGATCGAAGCTCAAGGACAAAGCAGTGGAGAGCCCAAAGGAAAAGTTATCATTTTGGACAGTGGAGAAGTTTCTTTGTAAATTATCTGTCTTCCAGTTTTAGAAACTTCAAAATCTAAACCATATGTATGTTTTCTTCATCTTTATGAAACACACACAAAGATCAAGTGTTCCACTCTTTCATGTTTTTTAAACCAGACCGGTAGCTGAACCGAAAAGTTTTTAGGTTATGTGTCAATATGGTTCCGACCAGGTTCAGTTAGGTTCGACCAAATTCAACTAAGTTCAATTATTATAGAATAAAAATAGAATTAAAGCTAAATGTTTGGTTTGTTACTTTTGGTAAATTTTAGAAACGTAATAAACTTTAGCTTTTAGCCATTTTAATAGAAATAGTTATAAGATAAAATTTAAATACAAACCAAATTCAAATCAAGTAAAAAAATAATATTTTGACTTCAAATATAAAATTAATATTTTAATTACAAACATTTATCACCGTAAATTAATAAAATGTAAAATGAATATAAGGAAAAATAAAAAGGTTTTTGTTTGTATGATTTTTTTTTTCAAAATTACCATTTTTGATAAAACATCAACACTTTTTTAACAGTTACTTTTCTAAATTGATTTTTTTTTATCAAAATTGATTTTTGATAGTAAATTATAAACAAATCTAGTTTTTATCCACCTAATCCGGATATGTTCACGGTTCATATGGTTTAATCCGGTTCGGTACGGGTTTAAAAACAGTGCTTTCAAAATTCATCCTAACAATCAACACAACAGTAAGTAAACTGATGACTCATTTACTCAGGCACATTCAGCACACGAATCTTAACAATCAGCAAGATGACTTGCGTGAGAGGTGATTATTAGCATAATATACTTCTTTATGTGTAAATGTTAAATTAGCATAACATACTTTCATTTGCACCTTATTAGAAATCGAATCATCAAGCATAATCTGTAGTTATTCATTCAAAGATACATTAGACTAAATGATTGAATATAATACATTTAAGAAACAAGAAGACTCTTTATTAAGGGGGTGTTAGTATAAATTGGATTTATAATGAGTCTAAGGAGGGGTTATTGGGCAAAGAATTTTAGAGGAGTTATTAAATTTTGAGATTCCGTTGTTATTGGTTTGTGAATTTTTAAAATCTAAATAGAATCCATTGTTATTGGGGTGATGATTTTTAAATTCCACTCGAAATCTGGGCTTTTTGCAAAATTGACCTACAACTTAAAGTCAAACACAAAACTAACCTCCTTTTTTTTGAAAATTAGTTTTGCCCTATTCACCCCACAAGTTCATATAATTTACGAAAATGCCATCAATTTTTTTTTTTTTCGAAAATGACATCTTTACTCTCTCACCTTCATCATCTTCAAGTAATTACAAGATTGTCATTGTCATCAATACCACAACCACCATGAACAACCAATTTGAAGCTCTTAATGCTCCCAAAATCGATTTACCCTTCTTCTTTTTTCATTCTTGTGAACTAAACACAACATATCTCTCACTTTCTCTCCACAATGAGCTAAAAAACCCAAGATTTTGATTCTAAATTTTTTATGGTTCATAGAGTCATAGAAGCTAA
>NC_027755.1:30133715-30232264 GCF_000695525.1 Brassica oleracea var. oleracea | reverse complement strand
TACTCAACTTTGAGAATATCATCTATACCCATAAGATTTTTGAAATCAATGTAATAAAATACACTCACATACAAAAACTCAAATTGAAAAATGAAATAATATACAAATCACAACTTTAACATTATACAATTCACAACTTAAAAAAATAGAAAAAAATATTGAAAATTTAAAATAAAAATTGTAAAAATAGTTTTAAAAAGCACTTTCGAATTTAAAAAAAAAACAATTTCAAAAATAATAATTCAATTTTTTTTACAAAAATTCAAATTTAAAACATTTTTTTTCGAAATTATATAAAAAAATATTTTTATTATTTATTATTTATATATCTATAAAGTAAAAAGTAGAAATTAAATTATTTGGTCATTTTATTTCTTGAGATCGTTTTTGTGAGAAAAACTTTTTTAAAAGTTGTTTAAGAATTGTCTTAATTGAAATGATTTTCTTTCAATTTTTTTCTACCACCATTAATTTCTTACTTTAAAAGTTAATAACAATCAATAGAATTCTATACACAAGTAATGAAAATCTATGTAAAAGTATTTGATAAATCTAGTTAACTTGTAAAATCTTCTCAACTATTAAAATCATCAAATTCCACAGAAATTCATGTTCCAATAACCCCCAAATTTTCAAGTCTAGTGTTATTGGTTTATAGATTCTCACATTCTCATTAAAATCTAGTGTTATTGGTTTGATGATTCTATAATCCTATACAAAATCATTTGTTATTCAAAAAGTTTATATTTTAATGATTATACAAATTTATTAAAGTAAGTGTTATTGAGAGTTGAATTCTTAATATTTTAACTCACAAAACAAGATTTTGAGAATACTACATGTTTCTCTTGAATTCTTAGAATCATTGCATTACTTTATTTTCATACAGTTTCACAATATACGAAATTCTATACAACTCTTTCCAAATTTAACAAATTTCTCGACTTTTAAAATTAATTCTAAGTCCCACTTACACTCCCAAGTTTTTTTTCTTTTTTCATTCAACTAGAATGTGGCATGATGATGAATTTGAAACCTTGACTATACTTTGTAAGGTTTGAAACATCTCTACTCTCTCGTCTGAGTTAAACCATTTTACGGAGATGTTTGCTTTCTTCAATCGATTTGCGTTTCTTAGGATGTATTTGGCAACTTCTTTCTCTTCTTCTTGTTGCTCTTTGTAGGTGTTCCACACAAATGTCTCCAAACATTCAGGAACGTTCTTCGGTTGGTTCCATTCTTTACAACTTACACGAACTTTTCCGTAATACAACTCACCGATAAGCTTTAGGACTTGTAATCTAGGAGACATATTGATCATGCGCGTAAGTAGATTCCACCAATCTGCTTTATCTGTACTTAGCTCCAAATGTACTAACTGATGGAAGATAGTACCGGTGCTAGGAAATGTAATCATCTCTGATGGACATGATGTCCGTATGCGATCCCAATTCACATCCCTATAATACCATCGCAGCTATCTAAACTAAAACGCAGACTCAGACTCTCTAGGATCGAAGATTTATGAGAAAGCAGAAGCCTACAGACATTCTCTGAAAACGTCTCGTGTTGACTTTGATTGAGATGATAATCAAAGTTGAGTTTAGGCACCATCTTTCAAATATGCTTCCATCGTTTAGTCAGAACACTCACATCTTTGGTTGGAAGCAAAGAGAGTATTTGCACAAGTAGAGCTTCAGATAAGTGGCTGATCTTGTTCATTTTCTTGATTAGAGACAAGTATTCAAGAATTGAAGAAGAGATTGGAGCAGGAAAAAAAAAGTCAAACAAAGAAAGGGAAAGAGAGATCAAAGAAAGGCATAGATTTGTTAAAAGCTCAAAAGCCCAAATGAGATTAAACTCTAAATTAAAACCTATGAAACTAGGCGTCATTTCAGGTACCAAATGTACTTATTCCAAAAAGAAATAAATAACAATAAGCTAAAATCGAAGAATGTACATTCTAAGAGAAATCTCAAAAAGAGAAAGGAAAATAGCTCAAGCAGAGTCATCAGAATCATGTGATTATTATATCTCAAGTCTTGAAATTTCTTGACAGACCAAGTCGTTGCTATCGTAAGGACCCACAATCTTATACCTGTTGCAAAAACAAAAGAGATACAAGTTTGGGATCAAACCTCAAATACATTCCTGAATCAAAACTTGTAGCATTTGTGTTATATATGTTAGAACTTGCAAATGTGATTAATGCTTAACAGGAAAGAAAAAAAGAAAGGGCTCTTACAATTCAAGAACTGATTTTCCTTCCTTGTATTTCTGGTTAATATCATGGGCAGTCACCTGAAACATTAAACACAAAACCAAGATTAACTATACTCCTGAATCAAAATAGAACTTAGATTATTATTATGACTACAACTAATTAAATAAAATTGCTGTCTTACATATTTCCAGCCAACGTTTGATCCACAACCAACACAGAAGATGTCAGTTACCGTATGAAGTCCCGTCATCAACATTCTGTCTTCTTCATTTCCAGTTGAAATGTTTACACTAATCATCATCAACAACAACAATAAAAACGCAACTAGGAATAGAGATAACGAACTAAAAGTACAAAGTTGATATAAGAAATCAGAAAACTTACACTTCATTGAAGAGATAAGCTTGTCCATACCTGCATTGAAATGACTGCACAAACACAATGTCAGTACTATAGTGTAGTGTATATATATTACTCCATGTGATCCAAAATGTATGATGTTTAAGGTTAATGGCACAACTGTTGATCAACCTAAAATATGAAACATTTTACTTATTGAAACATCAAAAACTTTTGTAAACATCATACATTTCGTAACAGAGGGAGTATATGTTATTGATGAATGACATCAAAACCTTTTAATTTACCCTAGATGAAAATATCATTTGTATATTAATGTGAAACCAAAAGAAGATCATGGAGATTGAAGAGATCAAACCTTGGACATGATGTCTTGTTCTTTTGTAAGATGGGTGTTACAGTGTTTGCAACTATAGATTTGCCCTTCCAGATCCACGATAAAAACCCTTCCCATCTTGGTTGAAACGACAAGAAATTAAAGTGTCTCTCGACTGTGAATTGAATGATCCCCAAAGTCTGAGTCTTTTGATTTATAAAGTGAAAGTGAGGAAATCAAGGGGAGATTTGTTAAGACTTTTGGAGTAGTTTTCGGTAGCGTATACATACTGTTATACCTAGATGATTTGGTCTAATCAAAGATTTGGAAGTTGTGATATATAGCAAGAAACGTGGATATGAAATGTTTTTTTCTTTGGTGTTCAAACGTAAAGATACTACACTCTTAACAACTAGGTATCCGAGGTATCAGGCGACCAAGAGATTTTTTTTTTAATCACATACAGTTATTATTACTTTTAGTTTTAGGGCTAGTAAATACATTTTTTTCTTAACAAAATTTTCACTTCGATTAATATACAAAAGTTTATTGAAAAATCTCCTTTGACTAGGTATATACGGAAATCAAACATTTGTTTATGAAAAAAAAAATTTGTTTAATTATGATAGTCTGAATTAATCCGAGTCTTTTGTATTGTTACCATTTTCTGTTGATGTGAACGTGTATCTGTTTGAAGAACACGTAAATGGAAGATCCTGGGGAGCTCTCGTGATAATAAACCTAATTGTATAAGTTTTTGTAACATTCTCTTTACCTTTTTTTTTATACGTCTGAGAACAACTGAATAAATCAGCAAAGCAAAGAACAAATGCAAAGCAAGAAACAACATTATGAAGCTCAATCTTAAAGGAAAGACTAAGGAACTTAAAATGCACTCTCTTTACTTTTGTTTTAACATAATAAAATATATTTTCATGACAAAATATTGTCTCTAAAATACGAATTATTTTTCGTACGAAAAATTCCATAACATTTTTGTTTTGATCCATAAGTTTCCAAGAGTCTACGTGTAGTTAAACATTTTAATATGAACCAAAAATTTAGAAATATGGGAGAAGCTAAAATTAGGCATCAGTCATATAGCTTCAGGTTTGGGAGAGCCAATGCTTACACATAAGCCTCGGTTAGATCCAACAAATATGGGAGAAGCTAAAATATTAGTTGAGGTTGAGTTAGATAAACCGTTCCCGAAACTCATTGCACTTGATGACAAGCAAGGCAATATCTATTTGGTAGATGTGGAGTATTCTTGGATTCCTAGTGCTTGTGGAAGATGCGGAGCACTTGGCTACAAGGAGAAGAGATGTCTACTTCCTCAGAAGCCACTTGAAGCACTTTCTACAAAAGAAACTCAGGGTACCGGTGAAGAGATCCCAATCGTGGACATAGTTAAATTGTTGCAAAACACTTCTAGTACACATGCTGATCATTTGGAGCCAAAGTCGCTCTCACCTTCTTCCCATCAAGTAGGTGAAACTCCTATAGAGTCTTATGTCACTACACCGTCCGAGGTTGCCCTTGCTAGTTCACTCACACATTCGCATGAGGTACATTCAACCCCTTGACCAAAGAATGATAACATTTCACCTATGTTGGCAGCTGTAACTGCTGCGCCATCTGAGTCACAGATTATGGAAGAAATTCCATCACCAATTATCATTTTGGAAGGCTCTGGCGCTTCTGAAAATGAGCAACCAATTGGTCCTTCCACTCCTCTTACTCGTAACCATCAACAATTTCACATGGAGCCGGAAATTCCGCTCTCTTATGGGAAAGAGATTGGTGTTGATGTAGTTGGAGAGACTTCTAGTTATAACTTAACTAGAGGAGGAAGGCCAATAAAACCAACCCAAAAAATTCAAGATATGGAATGGATGAAGGTTAGTGGAAAAGGTAAACATGGTCGACGTGGCCGAGGAAATCACATTCACTAACTAGCGTCTTTCAGTTTCTTGCTTTTAATGATTCATAAGTAGATCTTTCACTAGGGTTGTGTTTCAACCCTTTTCTTGTTGCAAACTTTTCAAAACTTATGACTGAAAACTCATACTTGTACTACTTATGCAATTTAATACGAAAGCTTTTTTACAAAAAAAAAATTTAGAAATATGAAAAAACCAAATAAGAATCAACGGATGATAAATTTCCGCAGATAAACCGTGTGGACTTCCGGTTAACCTCGCGTGTGTATTGATTGCCATCCTCTTAACATTTACTGTTTTGATCGTCACTCATTCACTCCTCATGGGTCAAGTCTACTTAAGTTTTCCTTTTGTCATTGTCAACAATAAGTTGAAGAAAGCATGTTTTCTATTTATATTTGTCTCAATCGTTGGGTCCAGTTTTAAGGCCCTCGACCTTTTGTTTCTAACGGACTATACACGATAGACATTTGGACCAAATCCTCCAACTTTTTTTTTTGATCAAACTGACCAAATCCTCCAACTAAGTATAGCTTATCAACGGCTTAGTCCGATCCAGTAAATTGATTACGGTTTCATAACCTTGTTCTAGTCTGTCATAGTATCTATTGATGATATAAACGATAATGTTATTTTGGTACTGAGTTGTGGATTTTTTTTTGTGAGTATGTAAAAGAAAATAAAGCATTTCAACCGTTAGAAAAGTCCACGAGGTTCACGTTCTCTTGGGGTTTAAGAGTTTCACAAATGTACGTAGACAAGTTTGCAAACATACATATCCTTTTTTGTTTATTTGTCTGCTTAGAAAGGAGTGCAAGAAAGATGCCTTCGGCTTCTTATCTCATTTGATGAAAACATTGTTTATACAACAAACAAAACAAAAAGACAAAAGTGTTACGGTGGATCATTCATTAAAGTAAAGAGTAAATCAAAACTATAATGATTCGTTTTTTTTGTGTGTGTCTACCTAATTAAAATCTATAATATAGTAACGCTGCCAATTCATTGGAGTTGTCTTTTGTATTCTCACACGGAAAAGCATAGTGTGTTATAGTAAGCCCCATTCGTTATCTGTTCTTCCCTCCTTTACAGATTATCCTTTGGACCTTTCTGTAACCAACAAAAACCACACAATAAAACAGCATTATCAACACAAATATTCTCAAATTGGTTACCTCCACTATACATGACTCACACTCCGAAAATGATAGTAATTAAAGCAACTTTAGTATTCAATAATCAAGTTAATAGTTAGTATATATGCAAGTTGGTGGTCCTCATAATATGAAAATATCAATAGTATAAAGAACGATGAGGTGGAATTTGTTACCTGAAACTTGAAAGGAGAGACCAAAATCCAGAAGCTGTTGCATTTGATACTTATATATTTATATACATAAAGCTGTACTGTAAGTATGCATATGTACAAGTGTCGTTTGTCTTCTACTATTAGCTATTTGAGTCTCTCTTGTAGGAGGATCTTCTGGTGTCGAGGAAACACATTCTTACAAGCTGAAACCTGCAATCAGATTACCACAAACACAAGATTAAAACCTTTTTTTGGACAATACACAAGATTAAAACCTTAATTTGTTTATTTAGTCACAGTAGATGTTTAAAAAAAAAGTTTATTTAGTCACAGTTCAATTAAAAATCACGTGGCATGTCCTAGGTGTTAGTGACGGTGTCATGTCCTAATGCTTTATTAATATCTATCTATCTACAGTGTTTAATTTTAATTTTTATAAAAATCTTAGAAGATTAATAAAGCAGCCCATGATTTATTATTTATTCATCCCACACGGTTCCCACTCGGAAACATCCGTTTCACTCTAATGTGATTTATTCTTTTGAGGGCCCCTAATTGTCACTATCCAATTAGGTTTGATTTCAATTGTTTTAAATATGAAAATGTGTCTTGTTACTCAGAATTCAATTTTTCTTTTTGGGGAATGGAAAATCAAACCTTCTAAATTGACCAGTCATTTTCTAACTTATAACTACATATGAACTTCAAGAACCCTATAGTGCCAAAATGTGTAAATTAATTCAAATCGTTGACTATATAAATAATATCTAAAGTCACATGCTATTCCTGACCGAGTCTGATTTTTATTAGTGGTAGAAGAAGAGCATATCTACATATATATTTTTTAAATCAAAATATATAATACAAGATTTGAATATTAAGCAATTCAAAACTGCCTTTTTCATTTTTAAATACTAATAATGTTCTCCCCATAATGTTTCTGTAACGGCTAAAGTTGATATAATTAAATAAAAAAGTTGAGAAACTTACGGATTCGATGTCGATCTTGAAGACTAGTAGCTTTCTTCTCTCTCTACAACTTGTTCTATACGCCACAACGATATGACCGATGGCTAAGACCGACGAACACACAAACAGAGCCACTTCCTCTGTTCTGAAACTTCCTCCTCCGATCACTGGCTCACCAAACACAAACGCTGCCTTACAAGACACGTAGATCAATGAAGATATCGAGCAGAACATCGTTATTGTCAGATATGGACCTCTTGATAACTTTGGTCCGTCACAAAGACCGTAAACACCTGTTATACAAAAATACAAAATTCAAGAACAGAGCTATGGACTTTTAGTGTTCTAGTCACTTAGCTTGTGGGGTACTTACATAGTATAATGGCAGATCTAATGATGGAGATGAGAGGAATATCAATAAGGGAGTATCTGAAGTCGTAGTTGCTTAGATGAGAAGAAACAGTCGTCGGAGAAAGGCGTAGGAGAGAGGAGGAGGAGGAGAGGATGGCGGAGGGGAGGATGGCGTCTGCGACGGCGAGGAAGATAGGAGCAGAGAAGAGGATGAAAGAGAGGAGCATAGTGAAGAGAACGAAGATAGTCTTGACTCCTCTCCAAAAAGAAGATGAATATCTTCTCGCTTTGCTAACTTCTTCTTTGCTAATCAGACCCATGTTTTTAGTTTCTTCTCTAGGGTTTTTGTTATTTACAGAGGATTTATAATTTGATGCAAGTGTTATTTGTTTAAAAGAGACTTTTCTTGAGAGGTTTTATAAAAGGTTGAAGAATACAACAATTTGACGATGCTGACGATAATGCTGATGTGTGATTTGTGTATAAATAAATAATATTTTGGTAATGATAATGACGTTTTTCTGTTGAAGTATAACATTTGAGATGATGTTGTTTTGTGCGTCTTTTCCAAGGAAAATCTATTCTAGAATCATTATAATATAAGTTTTGGTACGTGTCATAGGAATTAATCTACGAGAACTTTGTATACGTGCTGCATCATTTTTTTTCCGATTGATTTTGTTGGTTGGGTATGTAGAATGGATGTAGCTGTAAATTTTTAATCCTTTTATTGCTTTCATGTTTTTGAGGTCCTGGCATAATTTATTAGATATCAGAAATAATTAGCGACAATAGTTATATTTTAAAATTACTGTTGATTTAGTTTTAGAAAATTGTTTAGTGAAAACTATATATATTTATATTTTAACATTAATTATTTTTAATATATATAATTAAAAATTATTTGTAAGATAGAGAGAGTAATTTGTTAGAAATTTGCGGCATGTATTTAAACATAGTAAATGCAGTTCGAGCGTTGCAGATCATGCAGATCAAGCGGATCAAGCGGGACAAGTACAGATCAAGCGGAACAAGTGTAAAACAAGTGGATCATGCAGGAGAAATGCAAATCAAGCAGATAAAATAATTTATTATAAATTTTGAATAAAAAAGCAATTCAAAACTTCAACGAATATATTAAAACAATAAAAATTACACCAAAATATCAAAACAAATATTTCATATGTTGTAGAATCTATCGAAACGCCTGTAGATTTTTCATAAGATACTTGTACTTCTTCTATTTTCATTTTAGTTGATCAAGGTTTTCTTTGGATAACCGATAGATTACGCTAATATTAAATTCTTGGTTGAATTTATCACCGCTAATCTTTCTACTAATGGATATAGGATCTTTAAAACGGTAATTGGTCATGAAAATTAGTTGATCATACAACTCAATAAATACACGTTCTCGGTTAAGCATCCATTTAAAATTGTTTTCTTTCAGTAGATTTACAAAATTCCAATCGTTTACCTATATATTAACTATTCTAAAACATAAAAAATTATTAACTACTTATCTGGTTTGTGTAGGAAGATTTATATTTTCTTCCTTGGAAATTGTTGTGTTTTGCTGGCGATTGTACGTCATGCTTATAATTTTAAAATGACACAAATAGTATTAGTGTGAGTTATATAGTTGAACTAATCATCGTACATTATTTAGAAAATCATATAAATATATTTTAAGTTAAGTATTTGTAACAAAATTATTTATTGACAAAAATAAACAGATCAACACTACCAAATAGTAGCAGGTGAAATCTGCATGCAGATCTCCCGTTTTTTGCACAAAAAAAAAATATTGAACTGAATGCAGATTTCCCGCTTGAACTGTTTTTAAAAACAAAAAATGGTGAATGGCGTTTCAAAAGCAGTCCCCCCGCAAATGCAGATCATCTGCCTTTGTCCCACTCTCCCATTCGTAACCATAAATTAAAAGATGACCACAACGTTGATTGGAAGAAAAAAAATTGTTATAAAATACTGTTATTTCTAGACATTTTGTAGGAAAGTGAAAGAGGTAAGTTAGCAAAACTAAAGCTGATATGGAGGAACCGAACAATTTCACCATGTGAGCACTGATCAAACACATGCCGCGATTTTCTCATGTAACTTGTTTGAAAGAGTATCTTTAAGCTAAGTATATTTTAGTTCTATACAGTACATTTGACCAACAGTTGTATATAACTTTTTGAAATCATGAATGTCAAAATGTTGTGATATTAGAAACTCAAGATCGAAAATGATTACGTTTTTTTTTTTGTGAACACCTGAAAATGATTACTTTTTTTTTTTTGACATCGAGTGATTACTTCAAGATACTGCACTAACTACAAAACATGGTAAACTATGTTTTTCCTTAATTAATCGTGCATGCAAGAAATAGTTTGACTTTAACATGTTTTTTTTGTTTGTAAAAAGTTTAACATGTTTTCTTATAAAGGAAAAGAATTAGTTGAATAAAATTTGATATATGTATATGATTGATTTGCATGAAATGTTGTAAGATCAAAGTAGACTTGAGAATTTAGCATCCCATTTAAAACGAGGTTAAGTATCGAAGCGTAACTTGAGGGCCGCGGGAGTTGACTAGCGACTAGTAATTTGAAAGAAGTTTCTTAGCTATGAACTCACAAGAGGCATGCTAATTTGAAAGAAGTTTCTTACCTATGCACTCACAAGTCACAAGATGCATGTCTATTGGCCTTTATGGGTACTTATTAATAAAAAATCAATCAGTTATAGTTTTATTGAAAAATAGTAATTACGTAGCTGCCATTCTGATGACAAATATTCAATTAAAATATTTATTGATATTTTCAAAGAAAGAAAAATTGCATATATAACTTTTTTCCTATTCGGGGATCTTGAATATATGATTATTCTATATATTTCTACATTTTCAGATATATTCTCACATATATTTATGATGTTAGTTCTAATCATTTGATTTTGTCTATAAGATTATTATTTTTTGTAAATCCATCTAAAATCCGCATTCAAATATAATTTATAAATTAATATTTGATAGACTAAAAGAATATAAAATAATAACGTTTCTTGGTATTTTGAATTATAGCTTCAATTTTATATATACTATCATTTTATTAACATCTTAGGTTTGAATATAATATTATTCTAGATATATGTTTAAAAAATTAAAACAATGTTTTATATTAATAAATTTAAAAGTTTTAGCATTCTTTTATAGTAATTTACTGTATTTGAATAAACTCATCTGGTGATTTAAATAAAACGACTGGTATGTTGTCAAATATGGTATAAGATTCATACAGTGTTTTGATGTTGTCAACATCAGATTCATTTTTAATAAGAAAAAACGAAATTGCCTGAAATATAACTGAAAACAATGTAATCATAGGGTAAAAGAAAAGTCAGAGAGAAACGGAAAAGTTGAGCCAAAACAAAAAGAAGTTGAGCCAAAACAAAAAGAAGTTGAGCCATGTGTAAGCCACCGGAGGGCAAGGGCGGCCTGATGAACCGTCGACATCAGCTTCGCGTCTCTTTTGAGCTTCGCTTACGTTGCAGGAAGGAACCTTTGTCTATTCCAACGGGTAACGTCACCAAATATAATGCCATATATTTTGTTCGTATTACATTCGTCCACTTGGACAAGTTTTTGTAATAATTATCATTTAGCGGCCATTTGGCGAAATCTTAGGACAACTTTTTTGGTGATTAAAAAGCTTTTAACATTTGGAAACAACTTATAAAACTACAAAGCTTTCAACATTTGGAAACATTTAGGAGTTGCTTATGGCTTACCACGTATTTCATTTTATTATGTATTTTTTTAGAAAGAGATATGACTATCATAGAGATATTAGTTCTCTTCGTACACCTTTTGTTTCAAACTTTTCAGAAAAGTATTAGTTAATTTGCGAAGAAAACTTAGGTTCACCTTTTCCTTGAATGAATCTTTAAATTCACTTCATCTTCTAGAACCAATCAAAATATCAAATAGATTATTAAATAAAAATATTAAATTAGAAAAAATAGCTAAAAAAAAGAATGACGCTACGTAAACCCTAAACCTTAAATGTAAAATTCTAAATTCTATATGCAAACTCTAGACCTTAAATCCAAACCCAATATCCTAAAGTTTAGGATTTAGGATTTGGGTTTAAGTGTAGAGTTTGTGTTTAGAATTTATGGTATATGGTTTAAAATTTAAGGTTTAAGGTTTAGGATTTAGCTGATGGCATTTACATCATTAAAACTGACGTCATTCTTTCTTTTAGCTATTTAAAAATAAAATTTTTATTTAATAATATACATGGCACTTTGATTGATCTTAAAAAGTAAAGACCCTACGGGATGAATCTAAGTTTTGTTCTTTGTTTGTCTTTAAAACATCTTACTGTTAACGGTTCAGTGATATGTGGTTTATGGCTACGACTCTGTATAGAATTAGCTGAAATAAAAAGAACTAAAACCAACATAGAAAAGAAAACACTCTAGATTTTGCAACTTTGCTCAGGACCCGATCGTAAAGATGGAACCATTGGGAGTACCTTACTTGATTCTTTTTTTTGCGATCATTACCATGTTTATGGGATGGCGACTATTTGCCATTATCAGAATAAATAAAAAGGCAATCCAAGTCCCACATCGGATATTCAAAATAAAGTCTAATATATATAGCTGGTCTAATTCCACTTAGTATGAGGCTTTTTGGGAGTAACGACCCAAAAACAAATCTGTGAGGGCTTAGGTCCAAAGCGGACAATATCATACTAAGCGAGGGATTGGACATCTGGTGATGGACATCTGAGCGTCTGGCCTCCAGCACGGGCATCCGGTCTGGCTCTAGTAGAGCATCTGGCCCAGGAGTGCATCTGGTCCGTCACAACAGATTGGTATCAGAGCCAAGGTTCTGTGGTCCTTGGTTTGAGGGAAAGATTGTCAGAATAAATAAAAAGGCAATCCAAGTCTCACATCGGATATTAGACAGAATAAAGTCTAATATATATAGCTGGTCCAATTTCACTTAGTATGAGGCCTTTTGGGAGTAACGACCCAAAAACAAATCCGTGAGGGCTTAGGCCCAAAGCGGACAATATCATACTAAGCGAGAGATTGGACATCTGGTGACGGACATCTGGCTCTAGTTAAGCGTCTGGCCTCCAGCACGGGCATCCGGTCTGGCTCTAGTAGAGCATCTGGCCCAGGAGTGCATCTGGTCCGTCACAACAGCATCTCTAACAAAACCGACATACTCATCAGAATTGTGATGGCGTCTCCGATGTTCTCTCTCTCCATCTTTTCCTTTTCTTTTCTCCTCATTCACTAGCTCGCATCTACAAGTTTAACGGAAGATCCAATTTGTGGAATGATAATTCTTATGTCAAGCGCAATGTATACTGATATAGGCCTGCTTCCAATACTTTGAATTGTAGAGAAGCTCTCAAATTGTGGTTCGTATAGGAAAAATCAGTTGGCATTTGCTTTCATGAATGCCCTGATGGAGATCCTACATGTCTTTTGATCGATGCTGCTATGGAGCTTGTATCTTCCTTCGTTCAAGAAATCTCAGTTGATGAAAGAGGGAAGCACTTCTTAGAGTTAGCAAACATGCATTGACTAGATGTGTGAGCGTGACAACTGTTATTGACCTTGGATTGGAAGTTACGATCCTCGCACTACAGATGAGCTCTCCTGGAAAGACTTTCAAGGTGCAGTACATCGTTTTTTGTTATCTATTTGTGGACTGACTTGTCAACTAGGCATGGTCATTTTACCTATACCCAAAAACTTGAACCGCAAACAACCCAAAAATATAGGTTTAGTTCGGGCCTGGATATATAGTAGAGAATTTATTGGATTTTTTTTTATGTTAGAAGATCTCGGTTTAGGCCGGATCCTGCCTAAACCGTTATAGTAAGATGTTTGTTACTATACTTTCCTGAAAAGTTTGAAACATACTGTGGTCACAAGCAACTCCTAAATGTTTTGAAGACAAATTAACTATAAAGCTATCACTAAACCGTTAATAGTAAACCTTTTCAGGAAGTATAGCTTTGTCGTTTTATAAGTTGTTTGTTAATCACCGAAAAAAGTTTCCATAAAATTTCTCCAGATGGCCACAAAATGATGATAAGAGTCAGTGTAGGAGTGGCGAATGTAGAATTATTTTCTTGTGGGGGCAAATCTTACATAAACTTAAAAAGTATAGGTAAAAATGATATTTACTAAAAGAAAAATGTAGGTTCGCCAATGTGGAGGACCCATGAATTTTTGGACCATTTCATCGATTAAGACTTTGGATCTAAAAAAAGGATTCACGGGAGACTTTTTAAGTCAAAGCTTTTCATATTCTCTCGTTTCACATAAAAATAAACAAAAAGAAAAAAAAAAAGCTAAAGAAAACGATGCATTCTCTGAGGAAGATGATAATATGGAGCTCCTGTTTAATCTTTTCACTTTCTTACTCAATACTTGTTTTCGCTTCTTCCCCTGCTAAGCACATGTGTCGTTCAGACCAGAGGGATGCTCTTTGGGAGTTCCAGAATGAGTTTCACCTCAGTGGGATGGCCCCTAATGAGAAGACACAGAGGTGGCTAAACAACACTGATTGTTGTTCCTGGGATGGTGTCTCTTGTGATCTCAAGACGGGGAACGTCGTCGATTTAAATCTCTGGGGCAGTTCTCTCAACGGCTCTTTGAGATCTAACAGCGGTCTGTTTAAACTACAACATCTTCAGAGCCTTAATCTAATCTCGCGGGAATTCTACCGGACTCCATCGGCAACCTCAAACACTTGAGGGTCTTGAAACTTTACGGATGCGGCTTCTTCGGGAAGATTCCTTCTTCGATAGGAAACCTTTCCTATCTCACTCATCTTGATCTTCAAGGCAATGGTTTCACCGGTGAGCTACCGGAATCTATGGGAAAACTAAACCAACTAACAAAGCTGCTACTCTCGACGAGCAAGCTCAGTGGGAACTTTCATCATGCACTACTCAACTTAACTGAGCTTACGTGGATCGACCTTCGTTCTAACCATTTAGAAGGTAACCTCCCATCTAACATGAGTAGCTTCTCCAAACTGGTGCACTTTGATGTTGGTTCAAATTCATTTTCCGGACCTATTCCATCGTCTCTTTTCACGATCCCTTCGTTGATCCTTCTTAACCTGGAGAAAAAACAGCTTCAGCGGTCCTCTTGAGATTGCGAATATATCCCGGGGTTTATATCGAAACTAGTCCGGCTTTCGTTACTCGACCTCTCCTTTTGGAACACCGGGAGGTCCACGGTCGATTTCAGCAGCTTCTTGCATCTCAAATCACTTGTGTTACTCGACCTCTCGTATCTGAATACGAGAAGTTTACTTGAGTTGAGTCTTTTCTCTAAGTTCGTTTCACTTTCTATGCTGGATCTTTCGGGGAATCATTTGAAGATCAGTTCAAGTCTCCATCTCCCCTCGCCCTTGGGATCGCTGTCTCTAGCGTCATGCAATATCTCCGAATTTCCAAACTTTCTTCGCAAGCAACCCAATTTGTATTATCTGGATATTTCCGCCAATCAAATCGAAGGGCGAGTACCGGATTGGTTATGGATGTCAGAACTGGTGTACCTTGACATTTCGAAGAATGCTTTAACCGGCTTTGACGGACCAAAAGATGCTATTCAAACGAGTCCTCTAGAAATGCTCGATATAAGTTCAAACACTTTTCAAGATCCATTTCCTTTGTTACCAAACTCTACTAGGTTCTTTTCGGCTTCAGATAATCAGTTTTCGGGAGAGATTCCGACGACGATCTGCGGATTGGTTTCTCTTGACACACTTCTTTTAAGCAACAACAGATTCATCGGCTCTATACCTCGGTGTTTCAAGAGTTTCAACACTAAGCTTTCGCTCTTGCATCTCCGAAACAACAACCTCTCTGGTAAGTTTCCTGAGGAATCTATCAGCGTGGGATTGATTTCACTTGATGTTAGTGGCAATCAGCTATCAGGAGAGCTTCCAAGGTCTTTGATCAACTGCACTCGCCTCGAGTTTCTCAACGTTGAAGACAACATGTTCAATGACACTTTTCCTTCTTGGTTGAGTTTGTTGCCTGATTTGCAGTTTCTTGTTCTTCGTTCTAACGAGTTCCACGGGCCAATATATTCTCTGAGTTTCCCCAAGCTTCGAATCTTCGACATTTCGAAAAATATCTTCACTGGCGTCCTACCATTGGATTACTTTGCTAACTGGAGTGCAATGTCTTCAGGTGCATACGTTACAGATAATAAGCAAGAGAGGTTTATGGGATTTAGCTTTTCGAACTATCATAAGTCGGTTGTTCTAGCAATCAAAGGTTCGGAGATGGAGTTGCTTGGGAGTGGTTTCAGAATGTACAAAACCATCGATGTCTCCGGAAACCGTCTGGAAGGAGATATTCCCCAATCCATCGGTTTGCTGAAGGGACTGATTGTGCTCAACATGTCAAACAACGCTTTCACTGGCCATATTCCACCGTCTCTATCGAATTTGACCAATCTCCAATCACTAGATCTGTCCGAAAATAGATTATCCGGTAATATACCGCCAGAGCTTGGGAAACTCTCGTTTCTAGCGTTGATGAACTTCTCCAACAACATGCTCGAAGGTTCAATACCACGAGGCACTCAGATTCAAAGCCAGAATAGTTCCTCATTCGCGGAGAATCCTGGCCTATGCGGTGCTCCTCTTCAAGAAACATGCGGTGGAGGAGAAGAAGTATATGAAGTAATAAAGGAAGAAAATGATCAAGTGTTGAGCTGGATTGCAGTTGCAATAGCCTATGTACCAGGTGTTTTCTGTGGACTCACCATTGGCCACATTCTGACTTTATATAAACCTGAATGGTTCATGAGGATTTTTCACTCTTTTGCTTAATATAGCATCAGTTGCCTGATAATATCTATCTATTGTCTTCTTTTTTTCTGTGGTCAAATTATCTACCATCTTATAATCATCTCCCTTGTTTTTAAATTAATATTGTAACGTTGTCAAGAATTAGCTTTCCTTGTATTGTTTGTGAGAGTATGCACTTTTTGGTGGAGTTGATTTCCTTTTGAAGGCTTGTCACAGAGATACTTAACCAAACACGCCTCCATAGTAATGCAAGTAACGCATCTCCATTCAAAACGTTCTTGTTGCGATCGCTGAACCATCCTCACTTCCCAGGATCTACGTATATATTATATCCACATGTAAATTATGCTATAAAATTTTATAATTTAGCCCTGATTCCATGACTTTAGTCTCCGGCCAGGCGGCCACTGTACCTCTCTCTCAGTTCATCTATTCACACGATCGGTACTACCTTCCTCTCTACTTCGTTTGTATCTTCTTAGCTTGATTAAATTATGATGTTTTGATCTGTCTGTTCAAAATTTACTTTACATGACTACCAAGTTTTAAGTAATTTTTTCTTCTTTAAAATCTTCATTTTCAATATCCTTTAGCCATGTGCTGTGATAGGAACGTTTTGTTACTGTATTTTAGTTGTTTCAGATCTCTCAGTGAATACTACGGATGTACGATAGCTTAAGGCAAGCTTTTTCTGAATACGGTCAAGTGCTAGTGGTCAAAGCTTTACTGAGTACGGTCAAGAAAATTGTTGCCTAGCTATTTTTTAGCAATATTGTTGCCTAGCTTATGTTGTACTTTTTTTTGTTGATAATTTTAGCTTATTATATTGAATGTGTTTTTAAAAAAAATCATTATTTTCTTGTGTAAGAGTGTTGTGTTATTAGGCAGCAACAATCATGAGAGACAGAGAGACAGGAAGGTCCAAGGGTTTATATTGTCACCTTCGCCAATCAAATCTGAAGCTAAAGCAGCCATGTTAAGTTCATGTATGAATGAACATGTTTAGATGGCTCCATATATATACCGCAATTCTAGTAGCTCAAGGGTTCATTTCCTGATTTGCTTTTATACATTCCCTTGTACGACTCAAATAAGGCTAGACGTCGAGACGGCATTGGTCATCAGTTTCCGGGACCTCGTCTTGCCGCGGGCAGACCCGCAACGAAACCAGTGCAGCAACTAAAATGGCATGTGCACCCGTGATTTTAGCAATATTAGTTTCAGGGTCTCAAGTGAAGCATCTTTATGGGTATCTTCACCCCTTTAACACCTCTATCACTCGTATTGTTGTAGTAGTCTTCGTTTATCGTTTGGCGGTCGAGTTTACCTCCGGTTGTAGTTGTTTAACCCTTTTGGATATTTAAGTTTAATATAAGAGTTTCCGTGACAAAAAAAAAGTATGCAAAAACACAATAAATCAACAAGAAAAAATGGTCATAGACTAGTGCACACCCTACAATGTCATTTATTTTATTCTATATCAGATGTGCACCCAACAAAAGATCTATCTACATTTTCCCTGACTGCATTCAACAACTTATACAATTCGCTTATTTTCTTGTCTTGTCTTGCAATCCATGATATAGGGCACAAAGCAAATGACATGATCTTTGACATGAATGATTCCGATCCTGCAGCCAATTGAGACCGGGGTAGAAGATTTAGGGTGAAGATTGATATTTAAACATTTTTTTCTCTCAACTATTTGTTCGCTCGTTCGCTTCTTCCATCAGCACTTAATATCTATGAGATACTGCACTACAGATTGAGCATGCGCCACATTTGGCCCCAAGATCTGCTGACTGGTTTGGTCAACATCACATTGTAGCCTCAGTGCACGTTAGTCACTTCTAGGCCCAGCCCAAGACCGGGACATCTGGGCTTAAAACTTGCTTACTTGATCTTAAGCTTGTCAACAACTAGATCATTTGCTAGACGATGCTGATACTGCTCGGCTGCTCCTAAGAAACTCGGTTTTGATAAAGCTCGAAAGTAGTCGTATCTATTTCAGTCTCTGTTACATGCAATGCACTCGTGGCATTTGGTTCAGACTGGCTTGTACGTTTTAGATAATGAGATAATATGTATATCTGATAAGTCCTCTGTTTTTCTTCGCATTGTAAATATGATATATACATAAATATAAAATTTGATTATCAGTTACATATATAGTCGACATATAAAACACTAAATTGTAAAATGGATGGTTAATTTAATTAGGTGAACCATTGCTTCTAGTCTCTTAAATTCACACTGGACCATTGAACATTAAACGGTGTGACATTGTCACTATAATGAATGTTATCCAGAAGATAAGAAACGTAAGTTCGTTGATCTGATATGATAATAAGTCTTTGATCTCATCAAGACACTGAACAAACAATTAATTTAAACGGTTTAAGACAATGGTTTCTGTCATGTCGTATCTAACTTTGAATAGAAAAGATTCTGTAACGTGATTTAAAATGCAAAATGCGTACTTATTGGTAAAATGCAAAATACGTACTTAATTACAATTTTTTTTAAAAAAAGTTGTTGGTGTCGGCCGATAAAGCAAAAAAGGTTGTTTGGTGAGACAAGAGCAGCTTAAAAGAGACAACAACATTTGTAAAAAGGTTGCTGAGTGAGGGGTCCACCCACGAGTCAGACGCGGCAGAGAGAAAGCCAATGAGATGTGAAGCTAGCTGTATTTACTATGTGGCTATCTGGTTCCAGCCGTCAACTCGGTTTGGTTCCACCACGTGGCACTTAATACTGACCAGAGCCCCCACGTGTTGGCTTGGTCACGCGCAACATTACCTGATTGGTCGGCTTTTAATACACATGGATTCCTAGTTGAAGTCATAAGTTTTCGCCACATACAGATCTGATGATTCTGTTCTTTTCACGCGAGCTAGAGTAAAGGCCACCTACGGAGTTGATATCGTATTCCAAATTCTTTTTTGTTCCCTTCTGATTTTTGATTGATGAAACGGAAAGAACATACAAAATCCAAATGCCGGCGGATATAACTTAAAATCCCCGTAAACATAGTTCGCAATAGGGGATCACAAACCCAAACCCAAACAACGGATGACATACAACAACTACTAAGATCACTAGATTAATCTTCACTCTTACATCCAAACCCGTGAACAATCCTTGGTAGCGAGAATAGAGATGATACATATTGGCTTTGACAAGTCGGATCTCTTCCGAGAGCCAGACAACATAGAATAAGCGATGCATTGGCCTTCACAACAACGAAACCAAACCAAACTTACCTAAACCTTCAGTTCCAGGAACCAAGCCAGAACCACAACATCTAACACCAAAAACCAACTCGAGAAGCAAACAAACGCCTTAGACTAAAGCTCCCTTCTCAATTGAACCTTCATCAGAAAACCTAAAAGCTTCAACCTTTTTATATGCTTCAACCAGGGATGTTAAAATGGGCTTGTCCTACCCATTTACGTCCAAGCCCGTTTAATTTTCGTGTCCATATAAAGTCCATTTACTTAACAATATTAAACGGGCTTCGTCGGGTTTGTCCACTTGTGTCCATTTAATAAACGGGTTTTGATAAAAATAACTGGACAGCCCATTAAGTTCATTTAATTTTTTTTTCTCTTCAACCTAATCTATCGTCGTCGTTCTTCCTCCTTCTTCACCTCCTTGGCTCTTTGCCTCCTTACGAAAGATCAAACTGCTCCAAATGAGTTTCTGATTCGAATCATGAAGCTTCTAGGGTTTCGATTTGTCTTCTAGAGTCGTTGTTCTTCACCTCCTTGCCTCCTTTCATCTCGTCACGAGATTCCCGAGATTCCCGTGTCTTCTACTTCTTCTTCTTCACTCTCTCCAGCTCGTGTTTCCTCGTATCATACAATCAAGGTTCGTTTCAAACTGATTTCATAAGTGTTCTTTCAATTAATTTGTGGGTTTGTTTAAAAATGGTTTGATTTGTGAACAGGTTTCACGAACATATGCAAAGGAGTCTCAAAAATTGCAACCAAAGCTGAGATTATAAGTGGTATGTGATTCTTTTTTTTCACTGAGTGATCATTTGACTACAATATGCGTATGGAAACAAGAACATAACCGATAACCAACATGATTAACTATGTTTTGTATGAACATCTTCTTCGCTGTGACGAGCGATCATTTGACTACAATATGTGAATGGAAACAAGAACACAACCGATAACCAACATGATTAACTATGTTTTGTATGAACATCTTCTTCGCTGTGACCGTGTGAGTTAGCTTCTATGGGTTTTGTCAAGTTTTTCGTTAGCTAAAGAGTCATTGTGTAGACAAATACTATAAAGATGTATTTGGACAGAAGACTCGTATTGTAGACATATACTTTCGTTAATCCAAGACTAGTGAAGCTTTTTTACTTTGTATCCATACGCTATGCTTTATTTGTTCCTGTTTTTGAATGGTTGCCAACTTACCATCTTCTCTCAAATTTTGATAGTCCCTTGCAGCCACTAATAATTAAATATGTTTCTTTCTTTTTTTGCAGAGATGGACTATGATACTGTGCACACAATGGCGCTTCTTGAAGCTCAACGTGAATACATGGACATGAATGATGAAGATGCTGAATTTGATATAGATGAAGAAATGGCAGAAACAGAAACAGAAGCAGAAGCAGAAGTTCAGTGTGAACCACAAGCCACTGCATCAACACAAGCAGCGAAACCTCAACGTAAGCGTCGAAAAACCTCACTTGTTTGGAAAGATTTTGTACTAGTGGGGGTAGAAGAGGATAGAAAAGAAAGGGCTAAGTGCATTCATTGTGATTCAAAATTAGTGGTTGGTAAGAATCATGGTACAAAAAGTTACAGTGTAATCTTGGCTATGGGAGCAGCTTTAGATCCAAGAATAAAGATTGAGATGCTTCAAGCTGCTTATAAGAAATTGGATCCCTCTACTTCAAGTTTAAAGATTAAAGAACTTAAGGATAGTTTGTCTGCACTCTACAAAGACTATCAGAAACGGTCTCAAACAAGTTCTTCAGGTGTTTCACTCACACCAACTCCACAAGAGATTGTCACAGAATCTCCACTTGAAGATGATTATGATAATGTAAGTAATTTAATATAATTTTAGATAATTTCAGTCATGCTTTATCTTGAAATTGTTTATCTGATATAAATGTTCATAATGAAGGATTTTTTTGAGTTGGAAAAGAGCATTGGAGGTGGAGTTGGCAACCCAAAGACACATTTGGACATATATTTGGAAGAGCCAAGGCTGAACAGAAGGGCTAACTTGGATTTGGATGTCTTGAGTTATTGGAAAGAGAACCAACATCGATTTGGAGATTTAGCATCGATGGCACGTGACATCCTCAGCATTCCGATCACCACAGTAGCTTCAGAGTCTGCCTTTAGCATTGGATCCCGGGTTTTAACTCCATACCAAAATCATCTCTTGCCTAAAAATGTCCAAGCTCTTCTTTGCACTAGGAATTGGTTGCGCGGTTTTGCTGAATACACAGGTAAAGCTTAAAAGATTAATATGGTTGCTGGAACAAAGGGATATAGTTTGTAGGTGCCATTGAAGATCTCTTTGATGAAAATGAAGATGTTGGAAAGAAAGCAAGTAATTATGGAGTGGAGTCTTCAGCATCAAAAGATTGATATGTTTGCTGGAACAAAGGTACATAGTTTTCTGGTTCTGTTTTACATCAGTTTATAATTTTTTTGATGAAAATATATAATATGTTATGTTTTGAACATGGACAGATCCTGGTAGACGTTCAAGAAGGAAAAGAGTAACTTATGGACACTTATGAACACTTAGTGTGAAGTGTGAACTTTATTTTTCAATTATGTTGTGACTGTGATTTGTAAACTTTGAATTTTTAGTTGAAGCAAAACAATGTAAGGTTCTGGATTCATATTTTATTTGACAGATATATAACAGGTTTCATCGAAAAGAAATGCTATGATATAAATAGATCATGTTCATTTTTTTTTAAGTAAACGGGTTTGAAACGAATTTAGTGTTAAATGGGCTTCACATAAATGGTTTCTAAATGGGTCTGATTTAAACGGGCTTTAAATGGACATCTATTAAACGGGTTTGGACGTAAACGGGCTTGGACGTAAATGGGCGGGTAAGCCCGTTTTAACATCCCTGGCTTCAACAAACAGAAGCTACCGAGGACGAGAAGCCACCCAAGACGAGAGAGGCAAATGACATTCCAGAAGACACACTTATTCAAAGGCCATGAGAAGAGCTCATAACATAGAGATGGAGGCGACAAAAACCATGAATCTTCTCTTCTCAAAGGTGTTAGACCTACTCTGCTCACAACACACCACTACACCGTCAACACATGATCGCACCATTAACACACCATCGCTTAGACCGTTGTTGAAACAAAAACCAAGAGGACAAACACTAAAACGCCTCAAATTTTCAACCTCTCTGTCGAGGAACAAACAACAAATAGGATAAAAAGATGAAGCACAAGCCAAGACGAAGTAAACGAACAAGACTGATCCAAAACAATATCATCTGAACTTTCAGAAATCTAAAAGGGAAACAACTCAAGATCTATAGATCAACAAAATTCAAAACCCCAAAATTTCTAGATATGTTAAGAAACAAAGAAGAGATGCTTAGAGAGGTGAAGAAGAAACGAAATACAAGAGGACAAGTCATTCGGTGGCGGCGAGGAGCGCCCACCACCGGAGAAAGTAACGAAGACTGGCGGCTGTTTTTTCTGTTCTTATGGCTTCCTTTTCTCTTCGTATCGTATTCCAAATTCAAATTAAGTTTATCTTTAGGAAATCAAAGATTATACAACTTTTTATTACTTCTGAAATATATAGTCATATTTTTAAAAAATGAGATGCAATTTTAAACTATTATATTTCAGTCTGTGATATATGGTAATGTATGTTAATTTATTTAACTATTTATATTACTAACATGTGTTCACGTTTCTTGAACCGTTTATGTTTTGTGTTTTTTTACATTCAAGATTTGAACAATCATGTGTAGAACATGTTTTTGCTTACTCCCTTTTATTATCTACAAAGCAGAGGTTGAATAAAAAAAAACATGTGTTCACGTTTTCGGTTATTTGTTTTAAAAATTTCAAAGCTAAGCATATTTGAATTGGGTAGTGGAAGAATAAGTGATAATGTGAAGTATGCCAAATCACAGGAAAAAAAATTGGTAATTATATGATCAATTAACAAATATTTTAAACTTTCGAAAAATAACATGCCGATCATAGCACATGTTATGAAGTTTATAGGTTTAGCTAGTGAACGGACGTAAGACCCATCAGGGCGTTACATAATCCCTCTCGAGAAATTTATAGAATATAACGACAAATAAGCTCAAAGAAAAAAACTACAAACAAGTTTTAATTCGTGGCATTCTTTAGGTAGCCAAAATACACACAAAACATGATAATACAAAGAGTCTACGCAGTGCCGGCCCTTGGACCACGTGGAAGAAGCGGTTGCTTCCGGCCGTATAATTTATCAAAATATTTCAGCCACAAAACATTAATATTCCCTTTAGTCTAGTGGTCCATTGCGTTTATCTACTGCCTTTCCAACCCCGGTTCGAACATAACCTTCTCCATATCAGCCATTAATTTTTTTCTATCTTTTATTCTTTAAAAGTGGCCAATTTTTTTTATTTTTGCTTCCAGCCACCGAATTTCTAGGACCGGCTCTGAGTCTACGTCATGAGAGGAATGTGTGACATCATGTTATGTCACGATGGGAACGTGTATAAAATCGTGAATTGTTGAACTGCATGTCGACTATACAATACTATAAATCTTTAGTAACTAGTAGCATATATTGTCTCGGTGACAGGTGGCTGGTTGCTTAATACGATAATCTCCAACTTCGATATTGGGTATTGAATGGAATACGTTCCCATTCGTATCCTATCACCGCAGCTGATGTCGATGACTTATCTTCAGTGTTCATAACAGCTAAGCGATATTAATGATTTCCTATATCTATTTAATTTGTTCTCTCTTCACCTATAAGTGTCTAATCACTGATTTTAATATATTGATTAACCATGAAAAGTCGTTTAATGTGAGTGAGTGGGAGTTCTTCTTTTTCTTTGAATCTTCAAAAATGCAAAACTTTGAAGTATAAGCTATGCTCACTCCGTTTCAATATAATTGATATTTTAGGAATTTTAAAGTTTTATTTTAAATGATGTTTTCAAATTTTTATACAAAATTTTAAAGTTATTTGTTTTTTTATGACTGTATTATGCAGTGTACTCTTTTATTGGTTCATGAATTTGTTTGAGTCAATGATGTTTTGTGTACAAGAAATTAAACTAAAATAAATTTTGTGTTCTTATAATCAACTTGTTAAAACCTTAAGAATCAAATAAATTGAAATATAAGGAGTATGATTGGGTGTTATTGATTACATATGAAATTATAGGGTTTAAGGTTTAATGTTTATATAAACTTCTTTTTTTTAACACCAATGTTTATATAAACTAAACCCATAAATTACTTTCACTATTTTTTTTTGTAACTTTACTTTCACTGTTGACAAACATAAAATTACTTTTATCCCGTTGGATGTCATTATAGCTTGACTCAAAATATAATAATTACTGTCAATAATTTTCTTACTGTAGTATTCTAAGTGCCTTCGAGTGTTCGAAATAGGCCTGAGACTTTTATCTGAGATCCGGATTCGATCCGAGATTTGATCCGGATCCGATCCGAAAATCCGGATATCCGGATAGTAAAATGTTGGATCCGTCAAAGCCGAATCCGGATATCTTGATTTTTTAGTCCAGGTATCCGGATCCGTAAGTTTTATTAATAATTATTTCAAAAATAGTAATATCTATATATAAATACTAATTTTATTTAATATATTTTTATTTTTATAATAGTATATGTAAATTTTATGTAAATTTTGTAATATTATACATAAAAATAATTAAAAACATTATATATATTTTTTAAAAAATTATTTTTAATATTTTATATATATTAGTATTATTTTTTATTTATTTTAAGGATTCAAATCGGATCCGGATATCCGCCGGATATTACAATTTTTATAAGGATATCCGACACCCGGATATCCGAAAAGCCTAGATCCGGATAAGGATAGTAAAATTATGGATCCGCCGGATAATGATCCGGATACCTTAAAATTGTCCGGATACCCGATCCGTCCCAGGCCTTCGGCTTATGACTATAAATTTTCTTTTGCTTTTACATTCCTTAAAAATCCAACCAATTACTAAACTACACCTTCTTCTTTTTTTACGTAGACATTTATAACCGAGATCTAAACCTCTAAAGTTAGGTGTCCACTTCTGCACCATAAACCACTTCAAACTACAATGGAAGTATATTGCGTCGATCATGCTCTTATTTTCTTCAGAGTCAACTATATATTAGTGTATCCATACCAATTGCTTGATCCTTATAAATTATAAAATGTTAACTTCTGATACGAAAAAATATTATAAGAGTTAAATGTTATATTTTAAATAAGTTGGTATAGACCAGTTTGTTAGGGATAACTAAAGCTAAAAACGTGATAAAGTTTAGTTGAATTCATTTCTGAAAAGTGCATTATTAAAACAAGGAATACAAATCTGGTTAGCTGTATATAATTTTCAAGGATCGGTCCCGTTTAAGTAGATACGAGAAGCACAAATAACTTTCAAAGATTGAGGGTTGATATTAATGTTTTTAATAACCAAATCAATGTACTATTTTTTTGGGTGCAAATCCTTGTACATAATAAATAACGACGACACCGACAAAAAATAAAAAAAAGATTTATAATTGGAACGTCACATTAGGAATGTTGAACTTTTACACAAACGGGGATTAAGAAACAGGAAAAAGGAAGACCGTTTTTTTGCTAAAAGGTAAATATCATATAAATGAAAAAAGATTTACAAGAAATGTAGATCTAAGTTTTGTTACACCTTGGCAAAAAAGTTAAAAAACAAGGATGTAACAAAGTTGAATATGAGATAAACGTAGTTCATCGCATCCATTTGACCATAAGATTGATGAAGTGCTTCCTCTCCCTTCTTGCTGTAATTGTGTTGCGCATCTCCTTATCAACGATCCTGAATATGGTGGTAGGTGGTAGAACAGTGTGGTTGTGCAGCACATTGTTTCGTTGCTTCCAAAGGTGGTAAATGATACATTGGACAGCTAGCTTCCGCAGGAGAGAGGGCGCTGCAACTGAGGTACCTCTAATCCAAGATAGAAGCTCAGCCCAAGTTCTGAACAGTGAGTTCGGTGGGTTTAACCTGCCGATAGAGAGTCTCCACACCTCCATGCTATAAGCACAAGAGAGAAGGAGGTGATCCCTGGTTTCTTCGAAAGCAGAACAGAGACAGCAAGCTTTATTTATTTGAAGGCCCCAACCTGCTAGTCTTGCTCTGGTTGGCAATCTGTTCAAGTTTGCTATCCACATATTAAAGTTGTTCCTTGGTATTGCTCCTTTAAACCAGATGGTCTCTGCCACCGGTTGGACCGGAGCTGAGAGGCGCATATCCTGCCAAGTATTTTGGGCACTGAATTTTGCATCTTGCTTAGTAGAAGTAGTCCACTCATATGTGTCTGCATCTGTTGAGTAGGCTGGACATTGGATGGAGGTTAAGAAGATATGGAGATCAACCGCCCTGTCGGATCGAGGAGAAGGCAGCGACCAAGCCGTAGGGGAGCAGGCATCTGCCACCAGACCATTTATCGGGACCCGAGGCTGGGAGGGTCCACGCTGTTCCACTCTTTTTTCACCAAAGTCCTTAAACGCCATCGAAAGGGATTCCGACCAACCTCATGTGTCCTCATTTTTTTTTTGCTTGATTTTTCAATTTCTTTATGCTGGTCGCTAGACTTGACATATTTTAAGTCATACTCGTTAGATCTTATCCCTTGTTCTAAAATAATAACCACTTAATCCGCGCCTTGCGCGAGATGAATGTTGTATATAAATATTATATTATGTATTATTATTTATTTGCGTTTTTATACCTATATTAAATCAGCGTGAGGTCAGTGACTATTATATATAAAACTAAATTGGTGCGGACATATAAATCAAAATAATCATTGTTGTTTAAAATTATCTGATGGCAAATAAATATTCAAAATAATAATTTTTATCTTTTATATTGTTTATAATTAAATTTAAATTGATATCAACATCAATGTATAGTATATTTTATTAATATGACTATTTATTAAATAAAATTTTTATATTCACATGGTTTTATGATTATTTGTATTTTTATAACAAAAAATTGAAAAATTGATGGGGAATTTGTCAAATATGACTCAAAACTTGACTTTGATTGCAAAAGTATACCCAAACTTGAATCAAATGAATAAGTAACCCAAAAGCTTTGTGAAATTACAGCTAGCCCCTTGTGACTAAACAAAAAAACAGAACTCATTTTTACGAATATAGCCCCGAAAAGTCTTCTGAGATATTGTGCGTCGTCTAGACGACGTCCATGGAAGTCTTCTGGTATAGTTGATCTTAAAAATAATTTATAAATTTTGTAAAAAATATTTTGATAAGTAAAATATTGAAATTATGTAATTATAAACAATTTTAAGTGATATAAATTAAGATATAATAAAACTGAATTGTTTTCAACATAGATGAGTGAAAAAGATGTTGTTTTTAGTTCATAAGAATTGAGAAAGAAGAAGTGTAAATCGATTTGAGGTGGATTAAGAGCTTCAAATTGGTTGTTCATGGTGATTGGTGTATTGATGGCAATGACAATCTTGTAAATACTTGAAGATGATGAGGTTGAGAGAGTAAAAAGACAATTTTCAAAAAAAATAAGAAACATTTAATAGCATTTTCGTGAATAATCTGAACTTGTGGGGTGAATAGGGCAAAATAAATGTCCAAAAAAAACATAGATTAGTTTTGTGGTTGACTTTGATTTTTGAGTCAATTTTGCAAAAAACCCAACATTGATAACAAAATTTTCAATATGAAACTTTTATTATTTTTTTACTAATTTATAATCATTTATACAAATTCAATGAAAAATTTGAAACTAAAATATTAAATTCTTAGTATTTGTTCAATAAAAATTTTGAAATTTCTATCTTGTTATCAATAAAATGATATTAATATAAATAAACATATATATATATATATATATATATATATATATCTTGTTATAATTTTATGAATATTTCTATCTTGTTATAAATAAAATTAAACCATTGATCACAAATTTTCAAAGTGAGATTTTCTTAAAGTTTATTAATTTATATTCGTTTTAAAAAATTCAAAATATAACATATATAGAAAAATTGATTTTTTTTATTATTTGGTTAATTTATTGTCTAATTTATTTAAATAACAATAATATAACAAAATGATAGAGGATGTATAAATTATTATCAAATATTTATTATTTAAAATCATTAATTATCATATATATTTTTATTAGATTAGGTAATTCCGTATGTTCGATTTAAGAAAATAGTGAAGAATATTTTTATATTAATAATTAATTATATGTTTAGGTTAATGAAAAGTATACTAATTTTTAGATAGGCCAACTTATTTTTCTAAGCATTTGAAACTGATTCTCGTGATGTCGTTTGTCATGGTTCAAATGTTGTAATGTTTCTCTTTTAATATATAGGAGATATATATATTTAATCTAATATTTATTAAATAAGACATCTTGCTCATATAATTTTATGAACGTTTGTATCTTTTTATATATAAAAATTAAATCATTGATCACAAATTTTTAAAGTAAGATTTTTTAAAAGTTTATTAATTTATATTCGTTTTTAAAAATCAAAATAAAACATATATAGAAAAATCAAATTTTTTTTATTTGGTTAATTTGATTGTCTAATTTATTTTAATAATATTAATATAAAAAAAATGATAGAGGATGTATAAATTATTATCAAATCTTTATTATGTGAAATTATTAATTATCATATATATTTTGATCAGATTAGGTAATTCCGTTTATTCTATTTAAGAAAATAATAAAGAATATTTTTATATTAATAATTTATTATATGATTAGTTTAATTAAAAAAATATTATATGTTTAGATGAATCAACTTCTTTTTCTAAGGATTTTGAAATTGATTTTCATGATGTTCAAATGTTATATTGTCTCTCTTTTAATATATAGAGGATAAGAAACGCAACAAAATTAAAACTTCGATACTCTTTCCACATTGTAGTTTTTAATAATAAAAATGCATGGTTCAAAACCCAACTAATTCTTTAGAAAAACAATACTGATGGTTAATCCTGCTCCAGATTTTCTAATAAATCTTAAGATATACTTCCTCTGTTCCTAAATATAAGATGTTTAGGTAAAAACACGCATATTAAGAAAATCATTGTTTTGTCTAGAAAGTATCATTAAAGCTATAAATTAATGTTATTCAACCAATTACAAAATAGATGATCAAATATATGATTAGTTACACATTTTTTAATAAAGTAAAAGATTACCTAGAAAAATGAAAACATCTTATATATATTGGAATATCAAATTTCTATAAAACATTTTACATTTAGGAACATAATGAGTAGTTTCATCTAGTTAAATATTCTCTTTGTTTCATCTTATTTGATATCTTATATATTAAAATAGAAGTCATGATTTCTTTCATGTGTGATTTTTTAATTTGTACCCTCACTTAGAAATCTTATCAAATGTATTTTATTAAGACTAATAATACATAGAATCTTTAAAATACTTTAATCATAATATCTTTTGACATCTTTTCATTTTAAATATAAATATATTTATTTTAAATTTCTAACAAATCTGTTTTAAGATATTTTTACAAGATCTTCATTTTCGAAGTTATATTTAAATATTTTCACTAATTTCGAAATTATTTTGAAATATTATTATACATTAATATATTCAATTATCGTTATAAAATGGAGAATAAAAAATTGTACAATACTTTATCTATTATATAATCATAATCAATCATATTAAAATAAATTATTATATTGAGCTAAATATAATAAAATTATACTAAATTTATATATATATATATATATATATTTTATTTTCGTAAGTATAAAATATTTATGTTTAAAAATAAAATCTAATACGTTGGTAAGATAGGTTAACATTAGCACACTATATAATACATGTATAAAAATTTAACATGTATTTATTTAAAGCTAATAATATGAAATCTTTGTAACTATTTTAATCATAATATATTTTCATTTTAAATATAATATATACTTATATATCATATTAAAAAATTCTAATAAATCTGTGTCGAAATATTTTAACAATAACTTAATGTATTTTAAGTTATCGTTGATAAAATGAAAAATAAATAAATATATTTTATTTTTTCTACTTTATAGTCATGACAGGTTAAAATAAAATTATTATACTTAAATAAATATGAGAATAGTATATTCAATTGATAAATTTATAAATTTATTTTCATAAATATAAACTATTTATTTAAAAAATATAATATGATGATAGAGTGGCTTAAAATTAGCAAACTATATAATACATGTCTAAAAATTAACATATCTTAGACTTTTATATATACAATAATATATTATCTAAAATAAATAAGCATAAAAATATTAGTAAAAAGAAATTCAGCTTTGAAAGACGGGTCGGAATTTAGCATAAATTAAATATAAAATAATTTTCAAATATATTTTCTCATGAATATATTAATTTTTTTAATAACTAAATGCAAATACAATAAGATAAATATATAATAAGAAGTAAAACATACATACAGTTTTAAACAATTAATTAATTATAACATATAAATTATAAAATTATTGTATTTGAAATAGTTATATAAACATTTAAGTATATGCAAAATTTAAGAAAGTGCCACTTTTTTATAAATTTTATCTTAATCATAAATGACAAATAATTTAGTTAACTTTATTTTTTAGCAGAATTCAAACTTATGACTGATATGTACAAGTCTACTTTTACCAAACCAACTATTTGCATTAGCTTATCACTATTTGGTGGTATTCTTCGTAGTCGTTAATTAACAAGTTTTATCTACAGATCATGCTATATCCCTTTATAAAGGAAGTTTCAAATGAAGAAGAAAAGAACGTATCTATATGAAGGAAGATTTTGAATAAATCCCTAAAAGTAAGGTAAACGTACCGTATAACTAAATGTATACTTGAAATACACTATTGAAAGTTTCCATTATTCCAAAAACAATGAAATAAAAGGGAAAGAACAATAATAAGAGAAACAGCCGTTGTTGTACGTTGACTTTCAATCTTTGTTCTTTGTTAACTTTTCCACATAAATGACGTGTTTTTCTGTTTCCTATCTGTTTCCCTCTCACATGGAGGTCTCATAATATCTATATATACAATGCATAATCGTCCCATTGCTAAATATATATATATATATTCATCACAAAACCAACTCGTTATTTCAAGAAGATGGCTGATTTGGATATGGAGAGGAAGATGGTATCTCCCAAGAAGCTCCACGTCACCATTCCGGAGCCTTTTGACCTCTCCGTCTCCTCTCCCATCTCCTCCTCATCCTCCGCCGCCGCCTACGAACTCTACCTCCGTTTGCCGGAACTCAGAAACCTCTTGTCCTCTCTTGGCTTTCCTCAATGGGTCACCGAGCCGGTCCTCAAACCAGCTCTTCAGGCTCTTGAGATCACTTTCCGTTTGATCTTGACCGTTGCTTCCGACACACGTCCATACATCAACCGACAAGAGTGGACCCGACGCTTGGACTCGCTCGTCACAAGCCAGATAAAGATCGTTGCGTCACTCTGCGAAGACGATGACGAATGCGTACCGGTTAGCAATGGCTGGAGCTCAATGAGCCTGCTGTCCGAGATAGCCACGTGTCGGACAACGGAGAGCATTGGTCAGAAGATCTTGTGTACGGTCGAGAACGAAATGCGTTGGTGTAAGTATACACTCGGTTTAGGTGAACCGAACCTAGCAGGAAAACCGTATCTCCAATACGACGTCGTTTGCCGCCCGGAAGAGCTGCAAAGCCTCAAGAACAACCCTTACGCTGATCATATCGAGAATCAAGAAAACCAAACGCTCTACACGATTCACCAGATTCTTGAATCTTGGATTCACGTTTCACTGAATCTCCTAAACCGAATCGAATCAAGAATCGACGAGGCGAAGTTCGAAAAAGCGTCTTCCGACGTGTACTTGCTAGAGACAATATGGAACCTTCTGAGTGAGATAGAGGATCTACACATTCTTATGGATCCAGAAGACTTCTTGAAGGTCAAGAAACAGTTAAAGATCAAGTCTACATCACAAAACCACGCGTTTTGTTTCAGGTCCAAGGGGTTAGTGGAAATGGCCAAGATGTCTAGAGAGCTCAGACAGAAAGTGCCAGCTGTCCTCGAGGTTGAGGTGGACCCTACAGGAGGTCCGAGGTTGCAAGAGGCGGCGATGAAGCTTTACTCGAGTAAGACTGAGTACGAGAAGATACATTTGCTTCAGGGGATGCAGGCGGTTGAGTCTGCTTCCAAGAGATTCTTCTTCGGGTACCAGAAGCTAGCGGCGGCGATGATGGGAAGCGCGGAGGCTAACGCGAATAGAACGGCGGCGAGTCATCACGAGACGTGTGACTCGCTGACTCAGGTGTTTATGGAGCCAACGTATTACCCGAGCCTAGACGCCGCAAAGACTTTCCTAGGAGAGTTCTGGAGCAATTTGGTATCCCGACACTGACACAGACTAAAGTAAAACACTATCCACAGATATTGTAACACTATTGAAATTTTTTGAAACATGTAACGATCATCAGTGTATGAATATACATATAACTCATTTTTACTAGCATAAAACGAGTTTCTTTTCTCACAGTAATGTTACAAAAGTTACAATAGGGTACATCATACACTAGGCTAGAAAGTGAAGAGCAGTAGTAACCACAGTGGAAGAGAAAGAGCAATCACCAGAACCATAAACTGCGACTATCAACGGCTTTCATTGAAGTGTATACAAGTGGCATTCTTCCGAACTCTGCTACAAACCTGTTTACGCAGTGTGTTCTTTTCTCTGTGTGCCCTCCTATGCTACTGATTCCTGTTGAACCTATTTCATATATCTTACCTACAAGAATCATGCCAAATATACTCTTCATGATCAGAGGTTACCAAGAATCATATGACCTCAGAGTCGCTGAAGATTTACCTTTAACCCATATAGGAGGAGCGTTTGTAGCATTTGCGATGAGGAATGACATTGCAATATCTTCACAGTTCCTGTTATTAGATGCATCTCATGCTTAGTCAATGTGTTCAATCAAATAACCAGAGATGCAAAGAAAACAAGACAAGGAACCTGTTCTTGGTTGTGAATTCTCTGATAGATGCAGGCATGTCGTTCGTGTAAAGGCTTAGGTACTTTTTGTGGAAGAAAGCTGCTTTTGAGAGTACCATGCTATATGTACCACTCCACCAAACAGACCACCATCCACTGTAGGTGTAGTAATCAGCTTTACCATTCTGCAGAGATTAAAGTTCAAAACATCATATACCAGATCATAAAAGAAAGCCAATTCCAAAACAGAGTTCTTAATAACTAATACTAGTTCCTTGAATAGTGTGAGAGACCTTATCCAGATCAGTCAAAGATGAGTACTCATAGCAAACAACTTGATAAGTAAGCTTCTTAAAGAAGGGGTCATACCGATTGTTCAGGCCAATGCACACGAGGCACGAACCCAACCATAGTCTCTGGAGCACTCTCCCAAACATTGAAAGCAAAATCCACAGTGTGACAAGGGAATATAATATCATCATCAATCGAGAACACAGCATCTGTTTTCAAGTCTTGAATATCTTTAAACCTATTGTTCAAACTATCTTCTTTGTTTATATCAAACCTAAGCTCAACCTCATGTCCATCTCTAGCTTTCTTCTTTATAGCCTTCTGAAGATACTCCTTGAGAGACTCTGAAGGAGGGTTAGGCTCACTCCACACAATGTGGATAGAGTCAAGCCGAGAACAAGACGCGTAGTGTGAAACAGACTTCTTTAAAAGATCGTATCTCTTCCATGTGTTCATCAACAGTGTATACCCTTTCCTGAAGAGAGATTACTTTCCTAATTAAGAATCCGAGAGTTGCTATTAATAGATCTAAACCAAAATTAGTAAGATTTGCAGTTAGGAGACCTTGATCTGGAGATCTGATCCGCGACGGCGATTGAAGTGTTGAACCAAGGCCGAGAAGATCGGCAAGCGAGTGTGATCAACGCGAAGGCGATGCAGGAGAGTATGAGGAACTTAGTGCTCCTCGCCGTTACGAACTTGCGTAGCTTGTGATCTCCGCGGCGGTATGCTCCCATCTCTTTAGAGACGTCTCCTCCTCCCATCTGGAAATAACGAAGATGAGTTTGAGGTCGTACAGAAAGTAGATGCGATGCGTATGATTTAGAGAGGAAGAGGAAGATGAGTTTGAGGTCAAACCGTGTTGAAGAGCGAGTCGACTCAGTCTTCGTTCTCAGGCGGAGTTTTTTTGTTGGTTTTTCTTTTTTTTTTTTTTTCTTTTTGGTCATCGCGGCGACTTATCGCAGATTAGAGACGACGGAGTTATCTGGTGAGGCGAGGCGCACGGTAAGAGAGAAGTTTATAGACACGTGTAAGGATTTTAAGCGTTACTGTAAGCTTCGCTAACCACGTTCTTGACGTTCCCGATTCCTTGTTGACGTCGTAAACTGTCTTTCTCTTATGTTATGGAAGGTGAGAGTGAGACGGTTTACAATTCATTTTGCTAGTTTTAAAAAATAATAATAAAGTTCACTTTCATATATGTTTTTTTTTAGAAAATAGTGTTATTTTTTTCTGTTAAACATATATAGAAAAATAGTAATTTCTGTGTTTATAAAGATGAGTTGAAAATGCTTTAAAAAAAAAAAATACTGAGGTGATGATTGTTTTATTGGTTTTTAGATTTTGGTTTTTGGTTTTTGGTTTTTGGTTTTTAGTTTTTGGTTTTTAGCTTTTTGTTTTTAGTTTTTGGTTTTTGATTTTGCAGTAGATTTTAGTTTTTTGAAAAACTTGAATGGTGATTTTAGATTTTAGTTTTTGGTTTTTGATTTTTGCTTTTAAAAATAATAAAATGAAAATATTATTAAGAGTAAAAGAAAGAAAATATACTAGTCCTAGTCCTAGGTAATACTAAGTAAAACAAAAAAAGGAAATATAGCTTATATGTATCAACAATATTTTTTTTTTGTGATGACTAACTTCAAATAAAAAATATATTTTATTTATATATATAGGAGTTATTTATTTTGCATCAGTTTATTATTAGATAAAAATAACATTCAAATATTATAATATTTTTATTACAATAAAGTTTTTTTATGATTATAGATGTAATTTACTATATTAAAAAAATGTAACCATCAGTTTATTATTTCATAAAATATTATTCAAATATTGTTATAATTTTATTAAAACTAAACTGTGTTATAATAAGAATATGTAATATGCCTTACGTGCGCCTTAAGTATTATATAGATGTGCTCATGAATTATTATTAGCAATCAAAAATGCCTTAGGTAAAGTGTCTTACGTTTTTTCCATAGTACCAAAATGCCTTACGTAAGTCAATTTGTAATAATGCATAAATGTAAAAAAACTTTTTGGCATGAAAACTAGGAAAAGCTGGTTTTTGGTTTTTGTTTAGAAATTGATAGTTATTTAAAAAACTAGTTTCCCTAGATTTTAGGAAAACCATTTTTCAAAAAGCTTGATTGGGTGAAAATTGGTTTTTGGAAAAACAAAAACCAAAAACTATTATAAAAACTAGAAATAATCAACCTCTGAGTTTAAGCTGATGCTAAATTAATTGGAAAATAGAAGAAGACGTATTAGCTAGTTTAAGATTTATTTCAAAACTAGTAAACAACTTTTTTCTGAGTTATCGTAAAGTTCTAATTCTAACCAATAATCTAACCGAATCCGACACTACACGTAACACGTAATGTTAGTTTCGTCCAAAACTGCTAAATTACCAAATCAGGTGAGTTGAGTAAATCTCTATAGTCAGACTATGTTCTTAACTAGTGTATTATATTGGTTATTGGAGCTGGTTGCAAAGATTAAAACGTCACTGTCTATTGTCAATACAAGTTTCTTTTTTCAGATCATAACAGGTCTAAACAAATTGTGTATCCTTTCCTATTTTAGCAACAAATTCCAATGGATTGTTTCTATACTTGCTTACTCGTCTCTATGGCTCAGGTTCTTCTTCATCTTGTGGAGTAGTATCAGAAGAAGCAACGGACTGTGCGAAATCAGAATCCATTATCACACCATCCATGATATGAACCATTATCTTCCCTCTCTTCAACCCCATCTTCTCCGTCTCCACGCCATTCACCACAAGCCCACCACTATTTCTACTCTTCCTCCAAATCTTCAATGTGAAACCACTCAACGACTCATACGACGCCGTTTCGTCTTTCCCTATGTCTACTTCATCCACTCTATACGGAACCACAGCGAAACCCAAGATCCTCGATACGACGGCGTATGTGTTTTCTTCGTCTTCAAGTGGTTTTGATTCCCTTGTGTTGTTGGGTTTCGTCATCCCCAGATCTCGATTGAATGCGTTCTCTGAGGGTACGAAGGCAGTGAAAACCAGATCTTCGGGGAGCATTTCGACCATCATATTCCCGAAGAATCCAAGTTCGTCGGAGAGATCGGCTCTAAGTTTCCCGGTGAAGATGATCGGAGGTGATTCCGGTAATCGAAGTAAAGAGAAGATGAGAATAGTCAAGGAAGAAGTAGTGATGAGGAGAAAAAGGAAGAACACTGGATTCTTCTTGATGAGAAGTCTCCTCATCGTTTTTCTTCTACTTTTATCTGCACTGATCTCATCGATTGAAGCTCTCCTGTGTTGGAGGTAGAAGAAGAAGAAGGGAGGTCAACGAGGAGTTGTAATTTTAAAAGTTTATTTGGATTTAAATGGGCTTCTCGCAGTTTTGGCCCAACTCATATTTTGATCTTACTTGAATTTATTTGAATCCCAATTTATTAATATTAAATATTATATTTTGGAGAAAACTTAAAATACCACAAAAGCGTTTAAAATTGCATAACATCAACAACATAGCTCTAAATAAAATTTTCTTTCCTTTTTTTTTATTTTTTTTACATTTCCATTTTTCATTTCTCCAGCTTCCAGGTTATGAAAAAATGTTTACAAGTATCTTTTCATCATAAAAAATATATTTAGAATCTCAATTAATGTGAAATTTTATTTTTTTCATTATGTAATTATTACAAATATTTGTGAATTTTTTTTAGATGTGTCTTGCCATCATATGAATGTATGTTTATATCAAAAAGATGTGAAAAATGAGAGATTTAATCAAAAAGTAAAGAAAAAAACGTGGGAAAAGATACATTTTAGGGATTTTAGTTGATATATTGATTTGTTATATTGCAATTTTTATTTATTTTAATTTCCATCTAACTAACATCTTTTTTTGTTGATGCAAATAGTTTTTAAAGCGATGGTAATCAAAATTAATAAAGACATCAGTTAAATAATTGATGTTAATTTATATTTTGTGTCAACTATTTGAAATGATGTAAATTGATATAGTTTTGTATCAATTTTATTATATTGATGTTAACAAATCAATAATAATATTATTTATGTTGAATAACATATTTTGTATCACTTTCTAAGATGTGCTGCATCCACAATGAAGTTTTATCATTTTACTAGCAAACATCTTGAGACAATTTGCCATACTCTATTGTTTTTCATCTTCTTTATTTGAACATTGTAGTTGAAGAAAAAACTATGCCTCTGTATTTAATTACCATTTTTCTCCTCGGATTGTTCTCTTCATAGAAGTTTTCCTCAACCGGTACTTGAAAACAAATTACAAAGAATATGAAAGATTTTTCTTCTTTGGTGATTATAAATATTAGAGAGAATTTTTCATCTTAACAATGTGTCTTTTCATATTAAGAGTTGCATTGATTTAAAAGAAGTTGTTAATATGTATAAGGATATGTCTTTTCATCTTAAAAATTGCATATTTTAAAAAGAAGTTATCAAAGTGCCTAAAGATGTATACTTTCATAGTGATGTATATTTTTATCTTAAAAATGTAATGCACACTTTGATATTATGTGTATTTTCTAAGATAAAATCACATGAGATAATAGATAGTTATTGATTGAATTTCTTAGTGTAGCAAGTATAATTAATTCTAGATTCTCCCTGTATTTTTAATGTGTGGAAATGATTTAGAATGTGTCTTTTCATCAAAAAAATTATACTTTTCCAAGATATTTTTAAAACGTCCTTCATAATGATGTATATTTGCATCCTTAAAATGAATTGATTTTTAGATGTTTTAAATGTCTAAAGATATGTTTTATCATTCTATAAATTATCATTCGTATCAGACTAAGTATGTGTTTGTTCATTATAAAAACTGCATTAGTTTATAAGCGGTTTTCAAAATGTTTATAGTTATGTTTTTATGTATGCAAAAATCTTATCATTCTAGATGTGTTTTTCATCCTAAAAATTGCATTGGTTTTTAAAAAAAAAAATTCAAAACATCTAAAAATATGTCTTTTCATCCTAACAATTTGTTTTTCATCATATTAACTGTATGAGGTTAAATGTTGTCAAAATGTTTAAATATATGTTTTTCATCTTAAAAATTGCATTGGTTAAAACATTTTTGTTTATGCATGAGTTTGATATATGTGCTATTTATTTAGTGAACCACTGATTACACGAAAATGAGAGACGATTGTTAGCAATTTAAGTGAAACTTTGCAACCATTTAAGTGAATCATTGTAATTTTAGGTGGAACAGTTGTAAATAATTAAATGAAACATTGCAACTATAGGTGAATATAATTTTTAGTGAAGAACCAATACAATCTTTGGTGATGAATAATTGCAACTGTTGATGACTGTAGTATAAGGTGATAAACCATTTCTACTTTTGGTGTTAACCCTTAGGTAACCATTGCAATGTCTGGTTTATCAATCCTTGCAATCTTTAGTCATCTAGTCATCTATATGAAGAGTTGTGAACATTGACAAATCACAACAATCACAATAGATTAGAAGAGGGAGATATTTGTTGTTAAATGATTTTCAAAGATCTTTGAAAAACACATATCAATATGGACAACTCTATTTGTTATCCTTGTATCTTAACCATGAAGAATTTGATTGAGAAACCGATAGAATTCTAGAGTATTTATATCTCAATATCACCTCAAGTTCAAAATAATATTTAAAGATCCAATAAAAGCCATTAATGATTTGAAAAAAGTAAATCTATAATTTATCAATCTAAATGATTTAATTTAATTATTGTGTTAGTTTAATATAATAAAGTTGGTGTTTGATAAGCACTCTCCCAGAAATTCAAGGTAATTGTATAAATGAGTATTGTTGTACCAAAACTTCCTTATTAATTTGTAAGTATGTAATTCTTTGAAATGACTTTCTTTTATTAAAAAAAGATACAAATAAAGAATAAGAAAAAGAACAATATGTATGTGATATGTTAAGAAAAATATGTTAAGGAATAAGATCTCTTACAATTAATAGGTAATCATGTTTTTAACCACATAAGTTTTACATGGTTTCAAATACATCATGAATATTCGAGTTGTCGTTATAAGTTTTTTTTAACGCTGATTTATTATGATATATTACAATTATAAAAATATTACATTGAAGATTCAACAACCGACAATACTACCTGCTTTATGAGGATCTACGCCTAACTTCATCACATGAGCCGTCATATGAAGATCCACACCTGACCGGATTTACTTGCACCATGTTGAAGATCCCTTGTAAGCCTTTCTTACGTAATCTACATAATTTTTTAATAAATCGCTTTCTCCAAGAATTGAAGCATGGACCTCATATAATGTGGAATTTGTAAGAAATTGCATAGCCTGATATTCAAACTCTAGACCTGGATGTAGAAACCTTTAAACCTTAACCGCTGGAATACGATGTTCCACATTGTCGTTATAAGTTACCTTACTAATTTAGTAAATGATTATGTTAGAATGTGTTTACTTTCTAATTAGTTTCAAATATTCAGTTGTTTTCAAAATTTCTAAATACCTTGACTAAACGGATAATAAGACATAGTATATTTTATCTGGTATTAACAACTTTGTAATTTCATTACAACTAACCTAAAAAGAAAACATAGATTTTTAGTAATATTAATAAAGAAATATGGCTGCATGCAACATAATTTTGTAATTCATGTATTTCACCAAAAGTAATTATATATGTGATATATTTTTATTTTATAAAATGAGCTTCTACGCCATATTGCACGATTTCTTACCTAGTTAAAACCCCTGTTCGGGAACATGCTAGGCGCTAGTCGGGCGGTCGGGTTGGGCCTAGCGCCTAAAGAGAAAATCGGGGATTAATCAGAAATTATGCGGGACGGAATTTTTAGATTGTTTATTATGTTATAAAACATTTTAATCTTTAATTGTGTATAACATTAATACATTTTATGTTTAAAATTGTATAAAACACACAAATAGAAGATATAAACTTAATATAGTGTAATTTTCATCAAAATTATGAATATAAATGATATTTATAAAATTTTAGATCAAATAAATAAATAAAAATATTATTAAAATAAAATAATAATAAAAAATAGATTAGGCGGCCGCCTAGGCGGTCATTTAGGCGGTCTATGCGGAGAAAATCGGATATCCAATTTTTTAAATCGATTTGGCATAAATTGGGGCAGAAGAGTGACGCGTAGCGCCCAGGCGACCGCCTAGGCGGCTAGGCGGCTAGGCGGCCGATTTTTAGAACATGGAATATAACTAGACTTTGATTTGTATATCCATGCAGATATTATTTTAAAATAATTACGATTTTTTTTGTAATGTAAAATATTCATAATTGCTTAATGGTTTTTAATTATTTGTATATGTATGACACATGCAAAGATACGAAAATAGGTAAAGTTAAAATTAGCTTTATTTGCTATCCTTCACTTATTAACGGGGAAACATTTTAAGAAAATAACATTTATTTTGCACCATATTTACAAGTTTGCCATTATTGACAAAGTGTCATCACCACTTGCTTCCTCATGCTTCTTTTTAATCGAACAACATAACAATTACAATATATGTCATTGGTAGATGTATAATATATTATGGATTAATGAAATGACTATAGTTACCGGAGTAAATGCATGACCTGACTATATGCATTTGGTCAAACACTTAATGTCGTATTTGAAATGAAAAATCAGATTTACAAGTTACCAATAATAGCTTAATGATTATGTTTACAATTAATTTTTTGAACTTTGTAACTCTGTTTACTAGAGGAAATAAAATATGTTCATGCAATTAATATTATTTCTGTAATATTAATGGATTAAATATGCGACTTTGTACTTTGTAAAGGCTGGAGTCTTATGATTACAAATAAAATACTTGGGTTATTTGTAAAGTAATGTAAGTTGGTTCTTAGTTTAATTTCTCTTTTAAGATCTGAATTAGATAAATTTACAATAAAACATCAAACAATTATATTATATGTTTTGAAAGGTGAAAGACCGAAAGATAAAAATCACTAAATTGACAATTCTGTTAATATATTGAGGAATTTATAAAAATTAATTGGGCTGATAAAATTGCAAATTTAATTAGTAGTATAATAACATGAACTTGAAATTATAAACTTTAAATATATATCTGAGTTCAAAATATTTAAAAAACATTTGAAAATTGTAGATGTAGACATTATAAAACGTCACATGCAAAAGAGGTTTTTTTGAAGAGTCCATTATATAATTTTAATTTAGATGTGACTAATTTTGATCTTTTTCATTTTATAATATCTTTATGCATAGATGGCTATGACTTATGAGGTAAACACCAGGAACGCGCTAGGCGCTAGTCGGGCGGTCGGGTTGGGCCTAGCGCCTGAAGAGAAAATCGGGGATTAATCGGAAATTATGCGGGGCAGAATTTTTAGATTGTTTACTATGTTATAAAACATGTTAATCTTTAATTGTGTATACCATTAATACATTTTTATGTTTAAAATTGTATAAAACACACAAATAGAAGATATAAACTTAATATAGTGTAATTTTCATCAAAATTGTGAATATAAATGATATTTATAAAATTTTAGATCAAATAAATAAATAAAAATATTATTAAAAATAAAAAAATAATAAAAAAGTAGATTAGGCGGCTGTCTAGGCGGCTAGGCGGTCATTTAGGCGGTCTAGGCGGAAAAAATCGGATATCCAATTTTTTTAACCGATTTGGCATAAATCGGTGCGGAAAAGTGACGCGTAGCGCCCAGGCGGCCGCCTAGGCGGCTAGGCGGCCGATTTTTAGAACATGGGTTAAAACAATGGCAATAGTTTTGTTGCTTCTCATATAACCCAATAACAAAAGTACATACATTATCCGTTTTATGGAAAAATAAACATTCTTTTTTTTGGGAGAAAAAACATGCTTTCAGTTTTTATTTTAAATGATGTTCTAAGCAGTAACTCCAATGGGAACATTCTTGAGTCTTGATGTTCCATAAAGGGTTTCTTCGAAACGGATGATCTCGTTCTTTGAGCCATAAGCAACTTGAGTTCTATCGTCGAGGTTGACGATGGTCTTGTCAAGCACAGAGTTGTATCCATCACTGCTGAACCCACCAGCATTCTCAACGAGCAGGCCAAGAGGAGCCACTTCGAACAACAACCTCAACTTTGCCTTAGCCGTAGGCGAAGTCACGTTCGTGAATATTCCTTTCTCCTTCACAATAATCTACATGCCATAACATATGAAGTGTTTAACTCAAGTTCTTTGCAGCCAGGATATTAGATTAAGGGGTCATAAATATTTTTAAATTAACTAATTTTTTAAAAAAATTACAATTTGGAAGCCATGTAGTGACTAAACCGAATGTTTCATCCGGATGTGCCTGTATTAAGTGGCAAAAAGGAACAAACCTGGTTAACGTCAGGAACCATTCCTCCTGTGTATCGAAGTGTGTACTTCTCTTTCACGTAGTAATCAATCAGCTGGTTTTCACAAGAAAAACATTCAGAGATTTGTATAGATTAGTGATTAGATTAAAGCAGAACAAAAAGCAAGAACCTTGCTGTATTCGGAGTTGTCAAACGTGGCTCTCAAGTTTCCTGGTGAGAACATCTTCCCTTCATTAATCTCTGTTGTCTCCTTAACATGCTGCCATTTCCCTGAGAAACATTTTAACCTTTAGTCTAAAGCTACAAAAGAGTGAATCTTTTTAAACCCTAGATTAGACACAAAAGCAGAGGAGTACCTTCATCAAGAAGTAAGAACTCATGAGTTCCTGGAAACCCTTTAACAGCCAAAACATAAGTGGTTCTTGGACCATAGATTCCCATGGCTGCAGCCACTTGATCTCCTCCCGTGACTCCGGTTAACTTGTCACCAGGCCAAACCCCAAAGATAGTTCCCACAGTGAAGTTTGTATCCACAATGCTCGAACCATCCAATGGATCAAACGCCACGCTAAACCCGCCTTCCACTGGACCTCCCATGTCTTGAAGCTCAGGTACTTCTTCTGAGCACGCGTACTTACACACATGCGAGTATTGCAAAGCCTGTAAAACCAAACACAGAAACCAAAACCTAATGATTATTTCCGAGAACGAAACTTGTGAAACAAGTTACTGAAACTGTAGTGAAACAAACCTCAAAGAGAAGCTTATCGGCGAGCATATCGACAGCGAGTTGTTCATCACCAAAGGAGTTAACACAAGCTGTTCCACCGCAAGAAGCTGTCCTGACTTTGAAAGCTATTGTCCTCAATGCTTCTCCCATACACATCAGCAAAGTTCTCAATCCCTTGTCTGGAGTTGCTTGTGTCAAAAACTCTTCCTATACACACACACGCACTCAAAAGTAAGAAACATTCACTCAAAGATTGTATCATCATCACAAGATTTGAAATAAAGATTTGAGTCTTTTTGTTACCAAGCTTTGACCAATTTCACATTTGGTCACAGATGAAGCACCATTGCTCTTGGGCTTGGTGGCTTTCAACTGCGATCTTGGTGCTACTCTGAGTGAATCTCCAAAGATTGAGCTTGACTTCAGACCCTGCTCGTATAAAATAAGATGTCACACTCACTAGTCTAGCAGTGAACACATTCTCCACTGTACTCACACGTGTGTGTGTGAACTCAAGTCAAGTCATATGTATAATTGTAGAGGATACTAACCTTGAAGCTGGATGATGTGGAGAAGGAAGAAGGAGGAGTAACCAATGAAGGGGAACGCTGAGAAGAAACGCGTGGGAGGAGGACCCCACGTGAGTAGCACGTGACGCTAGTCTCCATTGATAATGTTTTCTGAAGAGGTTGATCAAAGAGGAAGAAGAAGCAGAGAGCTCTGTATACAGAGGATAATGGTGGAGACAAGAAACCAAACTCAAGTTGTCTTGCAGAAGATAAAGGATGGTTAACGCTGAGACTGACACGTGGCAGTATGAGAAGATATGGTTATGGCTCTGGTGATAGACAATTGGGGAATGAGAGAGAGTGATGCAAAGAGATTCGCTGAGGCTTTGATTTGCCATCATTCATTTATTGTGTGGTTATGGTCCTTTTTATCATTTTGAGATTATATCATAAAGGCCGGTACGGTCTAATTACGCTAGATTTCGGTTCGGTTATATCCTTAACCGAGAAATTAAAAAAAAGTTGAACTATCAGAGCCAGGTTTCGATCCTGGGACCTGTGGGTTATGGGCCCACCACGCTTCCGCTGCGCCACTCTGATTTATTGATATAACTATTATTGTTTTAGATATAATGTAATAGAAAGACAGGAGAGATGTTAAAATATTTAACAAATGTTTGCTGATCTTATTTGAGTTATTTCTATTACAGACGACCTTTACATATTTTATATACCGTTTGAACTAATGTGAAAATGTGCATACTGCATACGTTGCGGATTTGATCCACATGGTTTTCTAAATAACCGTTAAGAAGAAATCAAACTAAGGTTTCGTCCGCTATTAAACACAAAAATAGGATAAAAAAATTGGTAATGATATGTGTGACCTTTCAAGACTTGGCCGGGCTTAGCTTCCAAACAGACTAGATATTCAAATATTTTATGAAAATGAACCGAATAATAGGTCAATCGTCCTGAACCGGATTGTTTTTTTTTGTACAACGTCTTGAACCGGCTAGAACCCATGATAACATTCATACAAAGTCACAATGTTTTCCTTTACCAAAATCAATCATAAACATCATATTCAGAGGTTCTGCATTTACAGCATTTGGCCTATTCAAAGTATTAGAAGCCAAGACTCATAAAACTTTAAATTAATAAATGCAATATAACGAATATTGAAGAAAAAAATAACACACGCAAACGTTTGCCTATGACGCACAATATACAATGAAATCTCTATAAATTAATAATGTTAAGACTTTGAAATTTTATTAATTTATAGAGAAAATAATTTACAAAAGTTTCTTTATTTAGATTTTTTTATTTTAAAATATATTTATTCTAAGATAAGAAAAATATTTTATTTTAGTGTATAGACATTAATTGTTACTTTTTAAATTTATATTAGTTTTATTATATTATTTGTTGTATATAATATATATTGCATAGAACTTCAATGTGTTTTAGATATAATATTACTACATATCATCAAAAATATATGAAGTGTTAAGAAAATATAAAAATAATTTCATTGTGAATATAAAACAAACAATATAATAATAGGTGCTTATTTATATAAATTATGTATACATATAAATTATAAATTTATAATTTTAATGGAACCATATATTTACATAAAATTTTCTAAAAAAATATTATCTTATTATTTTATCGATTTGTATCAAATTTTGAACCGGTCTAAGTTGGAACCGGCAAAATTTATTAATTTATAAAAATTATTAATTTATAAAAATTATTAATTTATCGAGTATTAATTTATAGATTTTCAACTGTATTATTACATAATATAGAAACCATACGATGGAAAAGAGTATTACAAATCAAGCATCAGTGTCACCAAACCACATAATCAACATCTTTATACATTATTTAGTTTTTCTTAAAAAGTTAAATGACCTTTTAAAACTTTCTACCATACACCAAGCAAATAGCTTAATATACCGATGAATAATAGGCTTTTGGACAGACCATAGTGCTTGAGGCAGTTACCGCTGCTTGTACCGCCGGTACCACTCCTTCCACCGCCTCCACCACCACGACCTCCTCCTCCTCCTCCTCCTCCACCTCTTAGCTCTCGCCGCCAAACTATAAAATCGATCTTAGAAGACGGTTTATTTACGGTGACGGAACTATGTTTAGCGAATGAGGCAGAGGTCTCGGTGGTTGAACCAACGGTTAGAATATGCATATGAATCGCTAGTAGTAATAGCAACATCTGAGCCATTGGTTTAATTGATTTGCACATTGCCATTTTGTTGTTTATCACTAACCAAAAAGAACAATATGTTTATTCAAAAAAAGAAAAGAAGAAGAACAATATGTGTTTGCGTTGCTTATCTATACATCTCTATTTATATGAATTTCATCCGGTCAATGTCTTATCTTTGAATTTTATTATTATAATTTAAGTAGGAGTTTGATCCAAAAAAAAAATTTTAAGTTGGAGAACTTTCAAGAACTATTCTGGCGAATTTTCCGAAAAAAACACGTGTTCCTTGCAGACTGAATAATGTTATGTTTTACTCGTTTTTCTTTCAACGTTTGAATCGTTCTAAGCAATGGAGAACAAAATCAACAGCACACAAAGTATGCTCTAACATCTCTCCCAAATGTGGACTTTGAAAGTTTTACTATACCGCATGATTTTTTATTTGAAACGCGTTACTATGCGCCAATTAATGATCAAGAAAAATCCTCCTCAGTTTCCAATACAGCAAATCCATCAAGACTGTAAGAACCATTGATCTGACTACTGTTACTGAGTTGGTTCTGTATAGATTTAATTTTAATTTATCCTTTCAAATTACCATTAACTTGGGTTAATTTTGACTATAGTTTAGCTTCAGGGGCAGACTAATATTGGTTAATTTCATTTTGCAAGGTGTCTCAAATATATGTAGCTAGACGGCTTATAAACTTGAATTCGTTTGAAAGTAACTGAAAGTAAAATTTTGAAACGACAAAGCAACCTGGCCGAAACAAAGCCACAGGAGTGGTGGAAACACAAATAAAGTTGCAAGTTTCCAAGCTCTCTCCTTAAGCAAACAAAATGAGTTAGAAGTGTCCAAGCTTATTTTTTTGGTTGCATACCTAAAGTGGTGTGGCTATGTATCTATGAGGATTCCAAATAACTATAGCAATGAATATCCACAATATGTTATATATGAGGCAAAAGAGCTATACTGCATCCAAAGGATTCAATTCCATTGGTCCATATGAGTAAACTTTTTTTTTTTTTAATTCTCTGTAAAGTTCATATAACAAAGACAATGTTTATTGGCAGAAGTATACTGAAAAAGTAAAACCGCAGAAAACACACTCTTACCATTTCAAGCTAAGAATACAAGACATGGTTGCTCTGTCAAATGAATCTTGGTGTGCTGCAACTTCACTGGTTTTGATGTGAGCATATTTATCTGCCATTGATCAATCTCAGGATTAGTAAAAAAGATACACACAGAATTGCCACAATATCAAACTGAAATTCCCTGACTAACTAATCCAAAATCAAAAGGTTTCATCTTTGTTCATATCGATACTCAAACACAACAAACAATTACCCTAATAGTTTCTGCAAAACATAGCACTATGCTATCTGAACCTAAGCCACTCAAGATGATCCAATTCCAAAAGAACCAAAACAGAGCATCAGAGATAGTAAGTACCTCTCGTCTACATCAACAGACAAAGCATCACTACCTCCACAAAGAACCCAACCAAAACCTCCATAAATCTTCCTCCTTTCCCTCCACCACCATCTGAGAACTCAAAGCTATACTTGCTAGTCATGTTATGATGCAAAAGCCCCCAGTTCCTGATCCCTTGCTTAGCTTCCTTCTCCACAAGCTCAAAGACATAAACCTCCGCAACACCTTCCTTCCTCAACGGCGTACCACCTCCACTTCTCAAATGCGCCAACAAAGCTTTCAAGAACATCTCGCTATACAGCAACGTCGCATCAACTTCACCAGCATCAATCCCGGAGCTAGGCCACCCAGTCTCCGCAACAATCACCGGAAGATTCTCGTGTCCCATCACAGCCATCGAGCTAATCACAGCGTCAACCATCATATCGAACAAGTTACGGTACCTCACCCCCGTGGTGAGATCGTCTCTGAAGTTGAAAGGACCTTCTTCGAACAGAGCGAAACCTATCGGAATCGAGAAGCTCGAGCGGTACATGTTGTAAGGGAAGAGGTTGATCAAGAAAGAGGAGTTGGTTCTTTCCAAGAACTGCAAGATCGGGCGGATGATGACTTCTCCGGTAGGCTCTTGGAACTGCGCGGAGGAAGGAGGGAAAGCCGTGGGGACGACGTTGAAGAACGAGAACGTCGTGGAGACGGAGATCTTGTAGATCCTCAAATCGGCGAGGGAGAGGTGGACGTTCTGCATCGCTCGGAGGAGGAACGGGGAGACGTCGGGGGAGTAGGAGACGACGTCGTTTCCGACGGAGATGATCGTGATCTTCGTGCGTGGGTAGAAAGGGAGGACGTGGCGGTAGCACCAGCGCATCGCGAGGGAGCGGTTCGAGGCGAGGAGGGGGACGAGGGGGTTGGGGACGGAGAGGAAGACGGAGACGTTGGTGTAGGCGAAGGCGCGGATCATCGAGGGGCTCGAGTCGAGGAGTCTAACCGCCGGGATTTTCATGGAGACGACTTGCGAGGCGATTCTGTCCGGGGAGAGAGCGGCGGAGGTGGAGATTGACGGTGGTGTTGAGTAGGTGACTCCGATCGTCGTGGCGGTGGTGATCGGCGGGGTAGCGACGGAGATAAGGAGGAGGAGGAGATAAAACGCGACGGAGTTCATTTTCTTCACTCGCTTACTTTCTTGGAAGAGAGAGAGAGAGAAGGAGACGAGCGGTTGAAGAAGAAGAAGAAGTTGTGTGAGAATTGGCGGGAGGATTCTGTTAGAGGAGTTAGAGATTCAGTGTGCTGCAGTCTATATTTGATACTATAGACTTACTACGTTGACGGGAGTACACGTGTCTTCTATCGTAGATGTTTGACCAAAAGTCATACGATAGAATCTAAACCCTCTCATTGATTCAGAGGCTTTCTACTTAGGCACAACGATGGATTATTTAGTGACAATAAAGTTCGAGACTAGTGTTATAAAAGTCGATCTACGCCTAAACTAATCAAAGCCTAAACTAAAAGACTTTTAGAATAACCGTTCTAAATATCGGTTTAGGCGCCTGACTAATCAACAATTTTGTATAAAATGTCTAACTTCCGCGGCCTATCTTGAACTGAAGTTTCTGAAAAAGGAAAGTCTCAGTTTTTTATATATAGATACCAAAGTTATGACAACAAACTTTTTAGGGAGACAACAATGAAAACAAAGAGATAGATTACACACACTCACACGCAAAGACACAAAAGCGAAAAACAAACTGAATCAGTTTGGCATTGAGTTTTCAATTTTAGACTAGAGAGGAGAGATGATTATTGAGTTTATTAAGATTCAGGAACGGCGGCTGCAGGTGTACCAGCAGCGACTGCAGCAGCCGCAGAGCGTTTGATGGAAGCAGATTTGATCAAGTGGTTGTAGCTTCCCTTTTCCTTGAAAAGCTGAGCGAAATGGTGCTTGCAGTAGAGGATTCCTTCAAGTGCTGCGTAGTTTGATGGCGAGATGGGGCAGCCTCCATGTGAGCATTTGAAGCAGGACTTGTGATACGTCTGGCTCTCCACTGTTACCTGCAGTTTGTGACCAAAGAGTCATGTTGTCAATATTTCACCAAGAAAGAAGATTAAGGCCTTCTAAGGTGGTGCTAAGAGAACCAAGCACATGCGCAAACAAAAGCAACAAGAATCAATGTTTCCAGGGTCTATGCATCTGTTTAATAAAACATTATGTTCCTTGCAAGTTTCTAGTAATTAACGGGATTTAGGACTTGATCTCAACACGTAAGAGAAAGCATAGGAGGATTCTCGCAAAAGATTAAACTATGTTTTACTGTAAAGTATCGTAATACAGATGCATAGAGGACATAAAGGTGATTCTAAGGTTAAGCTAATGGAAAGTGCAAGAGGGAAGAGATTGAATATTAACCTTTTCGATAGGATACACAGTTTTACTGCAAGTGGCGCATTTTTCTTGTGTGCCTGAGAACATACCGGCAACTCGGCTAGGGGTCCTCGTCTGAGAGCAAACGAAGAAGAAGAAGACGATATAAGAAAAAACTTCAATGTATCTTGAGCTTACAGTCAAAACCAGATAAAGAAACAATTACCAGCTCAGGACTTGATTTCTCAGCCGCAGGTTTAACAGCTGTGCGGAAGGAAAAGCAGTAAAACATATTAATAGTATGTCCTCAACAATAAGGGAAATTAGATGGAAAGCACTAAACAGGAAGAAGAAGACTAGTACATACGGGACTGAAAGTTCTTGGTGAAGCTACCAGACTCCTTGAAGAGCTGCTCATAATGAGGCTTACAGTACAACACACCTTCCATTGATGAATATCTGCTCAGCTGAATTTAACAAAAAAAAAAAAAAATCACATTCACTTTATCAATATCTGCTTATTGACACAACGGATCATTTTGTAAACTCGATCCTGCAGCCAAAAGCAGCAACACAGAGATGGAAAGTGAAGAAGATACCTGAAGCCTGGATTTGCAGTGAGAGCATTTGAAGCAAGACTTGTGATAGCTAACACCATCAGCAGAGAGAAGCTCCACAGGGTACACCGTCTTCTCGCAGGCCTTGCACTTCTGCTGAGTTCCCGTGAATGAAGACATCCTTCAAAAGTCTATCCCTTTACTTTCCCCTTCTCCTTTAAAAATATTCAAAACCCATAAACAATGACGTAAGATAACAAGACCCATCATTCTAAACACAGATACTTTCAAATGCTCAAAATCAAAACCGATCCGTTTGATCACTGAAACATATGCTTGTGTATGACATCATCGATCTCCATAGAATGAGATCGTAAAACCCTTTTAGAGGAATTGGTATAAAGGATGGATCTTTTACCTTTCCTTGAGCTGAGGACCTTCCAAGATCTGATCCTCCCAAGGAACGAAAGCTGCAAAAAAAACATACCAAAAAGATTGAGAGAAGGCAAAAGTCAAACATAGTAAAAGAAGAGAGCTTTTGCGTAATCTTACGAGAATGGAGGATCTGTGTGATGAAGAACAAAGCGATGAAGAAGAATAAAAGATCGGAGATTGGGGTGAAAAATCTCGCCTTTTTATGGATTCTATTTGCCGGAGGAGACAGTGGGGTTCCACTTTGGCTTTTGTCTAATCTCCTTTCTTTTTTTTTAAATTAGAGAATGTAACAACTAATCTTACTGTATTTTTACCAAATAAAGTGATTAATTACCTGTTTATTCTCCTGGACTATGTTCCATTTTCTAAAAGTTCCAAAATTAGGTAGATGAAAACTATAACTGTTGTTTATTCAAAATTAAAAATTATCTAACAAATATAAATGATTTTTAGGTATTTGTTATTAGATCCTGCACTTTCCTTTTACCACAGTTATGATGAGTTTTACCAAAAAGAAAGTGTAACACGCTCTATCGTTACACAAAATATGCGACGACTAGTGAGCGCCTGTTGCAAATGGAATCCTAGTAGAAAAAACAATTAAAGAACTCATTTGGATAATTTCTTTTCTGCTCGAATTCCATCAAAAATAATGTTTTATTTCGTCTAGAGATGAACGAAACCGACAGAGGATTTAACGACAAAATGTGAATAAAAGGATAAACTATAGCTTTTGAGCAATGATAAAGGGGGCTTCCTTCTGATACTTGTGAAATGAAACACAGGTCCTGAATCTACTCTCCTGCAGTAATGGAACCAAATCAGGATCAAATCCAGAGAACATAGGATACAAAATCATGGAATAAAACAAAAATGCCTATAATCTAAACTAATCTCTCCCATGGTAATAGTATTTACCTCATATGTTGCTGGGGTACATGAACACTCTGACTCTAGCTCCCTGAAAGTAGTAACACAACAGAAAACAAATGATGAGCCACAAACTTGAGCAAACATCACATTAAAGAAATGTTTAAAAGAAATGAACTTACCATAGACTTTGGTGGTAGGTTTGAAGTGAACTTGGCACGGACAACACCGCTGTTACCATGAGGCCGAGTGACTTTGCCCCAGATGCAACGGTAGTGGGAACCGTTCTTCTTTGTCTTTGCCTTGTAGATGTAAGCCATACGCTTTCCCTTGTACCAATTAACCTCCTCTGTAGTGTTCACACCTTCAATCTGGATGAGAGAAGTGTTGGGGTATTGGTTTGACTTCGACCTGAAAATTCACTTAATAATTAATAACAAAGCTTATAATTCTCTCTCTCTCTCTCTATGATCAAACAAGACCTTCAAACAATTGCTTATAACTTCAATGGACTGCAAACAGCTGCATGCATCAGCTAGAATCAAAAAAACAAAAGGCGCAACCGTAACAAAGTAGGCGAAAAGAAAGACTATGATAAAGCACATAAAGGCATCATATGAGCAAGTTATGTAGCTAACAAGACCACAACTAGTACAAGCAGGGATGTTAAAACGGGCTTACCCGCCCATTTACGTCCAAGCCCGTTTACGTCCAAACCCGTTTAATAGATGTCCATTTAAAGCCCGTTTAAATCAGACCCATTTAGAAACCATTTATGTGAAGCCCATTTAACACTAAATTCGTTTCAAACCCGTTTACTTAAAAAAAAATGAACATGATCTATTTATATCATAGCATTTCTTTTCGATGAAACCTGTTATATATCTGTCAAATAAAATATGAATCCAGAACCTTACATTGTTTTGCTTCAACTAAAAATTCAAAGTTTACAAATCACAGTCACAACATAATTGAAAAATAAAGTTCACACTTCACACTAAGTGTTCATAAGTGTCCATAAGTTACTCTTTTCCTTCTTGAACGTCTACCAGGATCTGTCCATGTTCAAAACATAACATATTATATATTTTCATCAAAAAAATTATAAACTGATGTAAAACAGAACCAGAAAACTATGTACCTTTGTTCCAGCAAACATATCAATCTTTTGATGCTGAAGACTCCACTCCATAATTACTTGCTTTCTTTCCAACATCTTCATTTTCATCAAAGAGATCTTCAATGGCACCTACAAAGTATAATATGAATTAGTTATAAGAAAAATATAGTCATCAAATAAAACGGCCTTTTAGCATTACCTTTGTATTCAGCAAAACCGCGCAACCAATTCCTAGTGCAAAGAAGAGCTTGGACATTTTTAGGCAAGAGATGATTTTGGTATGGAGTTAAAACCCGGGATCCAATGCTAAAGGCAGACTCTGAAGCTACTGTGGTGATCGGAATGCTGAGGATGTCACGTGCCATCGATGCTAAATCTCCAAATCGATGTTGGTTCTCTTTCCAATAACTCAAGACATCCAAATCCAAGTTAGCCCTTCTGTTCAGCCTTGGCTCTTCCAAATATATGTCCAAATGTGTCTTTGGGTTGCCAACTCCACCTCCAATGCTCTTTTCCAACTCAAAAAAATCCTTCATTATGAACATTTATATCAGATAAACAATTTCAAGATAAAGCATGACTGAAATTATCTAAAATTATATTAAATTACTTACATTATCATAATCATCTTCAAGTGGAGATTCTGTGACAATCTCTTGTGGAGTTGGTGTGAGTGAAACACCTGAAGAACTTGTTTGAGACCGTTTCTGATAGTCTTTGTAGAGTGCAGACAAACTATCCTTAAGTTCTTTAATCTTTAAACTTGAAGTAGAGGGATCCAATTTCTTATAAGCAGCTTGAAGCATCTCAATCTTTATTCTTGGATCTAAAGCTGCTCCCATAGCCAAGATTACACTGTAACTTTTTGTACCATGATTCTTACCAACCACTAATTTTGAATCACAATGAATGCACTTAGCCCTTTCTTTTCTATCCTCTTCTACCCCCACTAGTACAAAATCTTTCCAAACAAGTGAGGTTTTTCGACGCTTACGTTGAGGTTTCGCTGCTTGTGTTGATGCAGTGGCTTGTGGTTCACACTGAACTTCTGCTTCTGCTTCTGTTTCTGTTTCTGCCATTTCTTCATCTATATCAAATTCAGCATCTTCATCATTCATGTCCATGTATTCACGTTGAGCTTCAAGAAGCGCCATTGTGTGCACAGTATCATAGTCCATCTCTGCAAAAAAAGAAAGAAACATATTTAATTATTAGTGGCTGCAAGGGACTATCAAAATTTGAGAGAAGATGGTAAGTTGGCAACCATTCAAAAACAGGAACAAATAAAGCATAGCGTATGGATACAAAGTAAAAAAGCTTCACTAGTCTTGGATTAACGAAAGTATATGTCTACAATACGAGTCTTCTGTCCAAATACATCTTTATAGTATTTGTCTACACAATGACTCTTTAGCTAACGAAAAACTTGACAAAACCCATAGAAGCTAACTCACACGGTCACAGCGAAGAAGATGTTCATACAAAACATAGTTAATCATGTTGGTTATCGGTTATGTTCTTGTTTCCATACGCATATTGTAGTCAAATGATCACTCAGTGAAAAAAAAGAATCACATACCACTTATAATCTCAGCTTTGGTTGCAATTTTTGAGACTCCTTTGCATATGTTCGTGAAACCTGTTCACAAATCAAACCATTTTTAAACAAACCCACAAATTAATTGAAAGAACACTTATGAAATCAGTTTGAAACGAACCTTGATTGTATGATACGAGGAAACACGAGCTGGAGAGAGTGAAGAAGAAGAAGTAGAAGACACGGGAATCTCGGGAATCTCGTGACGAGATGAAAGGAGGCAAGGAGGTGAAGAACAACGACTCTAGAAGACAAATCGAAACCCTAGAAGCTTCATGATTCGAATCAGAAACTCATTTGGAGCAGTTTGATCTTTCGTAAGGAGGCAAAGAGCCAAGGAGGTGAAGAAGGAGGAAGAACGACGACGATAGATTAGGTTGAAGAGAAAAAAAAATTAAATGAACTTAATGGGCTGTCCAGTTATTTTTATCAAAACCCGTTTATTAAATGGACACAAGTGGACAAACCCGACGAAGCCCGTTTAATATTGTTAAGTAAATGGACTTTATATGGACACGAAAATTAAACGGGCTTGGACGTAAATGGGTAGGACAAGCCCATTTTAACATCCCTGAGTACAAGCAATGATCATGTCCCAAAAAAAACTTAAACACTAGTCTACAATCTCCCACCACAGATGCAACATCAAGTTATGAAACACAATGGGCAAGAGGGACATCGCAAGTACCTCTTGTAGCCGAGGACAGTTCCTCGAACATACAATCTGCAAAGAAAAAACCAGCAAACACACAGGTTTGATCAGTCGAATAAGAACTGCATTTGAAACAGAGACAAGTCTGTTCATGTCCGAAACGCTAATTACCTAACTCTCTCTCCTTGGCGTCCCTTCATTTTCACTCCTGATGCTGGGTGTCTTCTTCCTCCTCTTTTATGCCGGCGAGCGAATTACAGAGAAGAACCCTAGCTTCGAGATTATTAGGTCAAACATTATATACATGTGGATTCATAAATAAGCGCACTACGATGCTCTATTGGGCCTATGTCTAGCTTTTCTCATTCTGTTCGGCCCAAATAGTAATAAAGCTTGCCCAACAATGAAGTTAACAAAAATAGTACACTGGGCCGGAGTCAATTAGGTCTAGCCATTTGGTTTTGGTTTTCGATTCTCATTTGGTTTTTCTAGTTTTACGTTCTTCATCACAAAAAATTTGTAGATCCGAATATATCCAATGCCAAATAGCTGCCAAGAAGCACAAGCCAGAAAACACGATATGTGCTCCCACTACCCCTTCGTAACTCCAAAGACCCGGATTCGTTATAGTCCCTCCTGTAATATTCCAACCGCCCCATGAATTGGTTATTCCTAAACGAGTCATGAAAGGTATAACGAACATGCCTTGTCTCCCCATTGGATCAAGAACAGGGTTGGAGGGATCAAAAACATCTAATTCATATAGAGCCATGGAACCGGCCCAGCCAGCAACCAAAGCAATATGCATTATATGAACCGAAAGATTAATAGAGATATATAAACTGTTCGGATATTTTTGTATTAACAGCTTATGCAGTATAATGTTTTTATACCATGCTAGTATTGCTTTATCATCATGAGTTGGGAGAGAGTGTGCATGCAAGAGCAGTTGATAAACCACACCAAAGCCTTGGAAAATGTCTAAATACATGTTTTTGCTTTTGTAAAGAGAGACTACAAGTAATAATAAATAGGATTATGCTTTTCTTTTTGTTACAAAAGATTACAACATTATAAACAAATGATAAAAGACATTAATCAAACATCAGCAAAAACATGAAAGTTCTTGGAGTCAACAGATATGAGTCTAACAGCAGCAATAGCAGACGCAAGAGACATTAACCCAAAGAAACAAACATTAAGCCAATGCCATAGCTTTTGAACGGAACTAAGCTCACTGTCCATAGCTACAAGATACATGTGATTTGCTAATATAAACGTCAGAGGGAACGTGCTTATCGCTCCCGTGAGGCTCATGAAATCTCCAAGAAACGGCAAAAGCGCAGAGAGAAGAGTGCTCACAGCAATGTAGCTTCCTCTTGTTGCTGTTCTAAACAAGAGATTCTTCAATGCTAATGGACTTCCTCCTTTGGTTCCATACTTTGTATCCATAAACTCATAAGTCGGACTTGCAAATATCTACAAAAGCAGCAAGCGACTTCATCTTTGTTTTTAATATGGTTTAGGCTTACTAAAGAGAAGTGTAGGAAGATAAACATACGTGCAAAGAGATAACGGACTGAAGAAAAGCTGAGATGTTAGCGAGAGCTTTGGCCCAGAGAGGTCCAGTGACACTGTTCATCAGATAAGTCGATGTGGAGGAGCCGTAAGCCCAATAACCAATGAATGTAACTGCATACAAAGGTAATGCACCAGCAGTGAACTGAAGATACAGAGCCTTCATCATGTTTTTAACCACTGGTTGCTTCACTGTGGCCTAATCATTTGCAGAAGAGTTAGTGTCAAGAACAGAGAAATGATTGTAGCATGAACATAGATGAGACTGACCTGTATTTCAGGGAGCATTCCAGAGTTGAATGCGAAAACTAGATTTGCTGCTGCTCCTGTTATGGTAAAGATCTTGTCTACTGATGATCCTTGTATGGTATAGTCTCTTGAAGGTTTGTTTACTCCTACAGAAATCAATTTATTAGAAAGAAAAAAAATTATTAGTCGTTCCTTTGGTGGTGTATATAGAATCATTATGAGGTTTGTAAGTACTATCAAGAACGTTACCATCTTTAAATGATAGGACTATTGCAACAACAATGTAGATCATGCTGAGGATTGTTGATACTCCTAGCCAGATTCCAAGAGCAGATAAATAAGGTATACCGACTGCGAAAATCGCGCAGACAACACCAGCAATGGCGATAAAGTGAGGTAGTTTCATTACACTGTCATCTCTGAAAAGTACATAGACAGCCTACAGATAATGCAAGAATAGAGCAATGAGGGAAACTAACTTAACTTTTTTTTTTTTGCAATAAATAGTTTTTTTTTGTTATTGTTGTACCTTTAAGGCTGAACCAGCAAGTATGATGAAGCCACAGTTAATCATGAAAAGATTTACATATTGCAATCCCCATGTTACACGGTACATCTTTTTACCTGATCAAACAAGCATAGGTGGCAAATCGGTTATAACCAGACGATTTTTCTAAGACTGATTTTTAAATTGCTCACCTAAGCAAAATCCTCTATATAGAGCCTAATGATTTTTGAACATTGAAACTAACATAGCACTTGAAAGAGATAGAGAGAGAGAGATGGGACTTTGTTACCGTAGATGAAGCCAGCGAGATCTCTGTAACGAATGTGTCTTTTACCACCAAACTCATGAAGGTTAGCGATAAGAGAGTTTGCGTAAAGGGAGATTGCTGTAGCGAGAAGGAGACCAACCACACCACCAATCCAACCCAAAGGAACCATGACTGTCCCGGAATATCCCAACACATAGGCGCTGTTTATACTCGTTGTCAAAACGAATGATACCTGAAACCATGAATCTATACAAACCAAAGTCACCAAAATATAACATTTTGCCTGAATAGGCACCATCAAAATCACCAAAGACAACATTTTTCACAAGTGGGCATCATAAAAATCATCACAGTTGGTTTACGTTTTAGTGTTTTCGGCAGCTGAAGTAAAAATACATCAGTGACATATGCACGTAAAATAAACTGACAAAGTTTCAGTTAATCTGACAAAGACGACAAATAGGTAATAAACTCTGTTGAGTCTTTTTTTCGGTATTCCAAAGACAAAGGAAAACTTTTTTCTTTAAAAAAGCTCAAGATCACGCGATAAACGACAAGTTTACTCAACATAACAACGGAAAAAAGAGAAAGAACATAGGACAAAAATAGTTAATGAAAGTTTCAACGAGAAAGAAGTCCGAACCGCTGCTAATCTGGTGAGCGGTCTCAGGGACTTCGAGATCGAACTGTTTCATTGCAATGACTTTACGGTTCTTAGCCTCACTTGTATCAATGACTCCGACAAGAATCAGTTAAGTCTTGTCTCTATCTTCCTCCTTGGATTTCAAGAAATATATAAAAAGACAGCCTTTCTCGTAATAAACAAAGTTATTAATATAGAAAAAATGTGAAATGGAGAATCTAAAGATGTATTCTGTTTTATAGGTGTCTGATCTTTTTAGTCAACTTTAAATTGATGGGTCAGAAAGATTGATACGTCTATGTGTGTGTGTGTGAGTTATTTTGGCACGAGATACAACCAGAGAGATAAACAACGTAACGTTTTTTCAGTGAAGAATATTTTTCTCTAATAGAAAAGAATCTTTGGCATATCTAAGATTCTAAGATCTGTTTAGTTTTGGAAAGTCAATGATTTATTTCACTTAATAGATCCTCCTATTTAAATTACATAATTAGTGTAAACCAATCACAAAGCTAGTATGGATAGAGTATCTTACAATTTTTCCTGGTTGCTATCTCCACCTTTTCCAATTTTTTTGGTTTACTTCCTTAGATACTCCCTAATGGGGCTTTTATAAGCTAACAGAGAACCTGAGAAGGTCAGAGAAGCACACACACTAGCTGTCTAGCTTACATCTTTTGTTTGGATTGTTTTTGACTAAAGATAATGATATTAAATTCATTCCAATTCTTCTTTGACTTCAGCTTACATCTTTTGTTTGATTATTTTGACTACTAATAATGACACTGAATTTATTGACTACTTTTGATGCTACTAAATTAATTATCTTAATAGACTACTAAGTTAGTTTTATTTTTCAACTGGATAAGGTCTGTGCGTTGCAACGGGTTTTGTTTGATGTTTTAGTAAAAACATAAAAATAATAAATCATTTTATTATAGATTGAGGATTTTTTTTTTGTTTGCATAAGCTGTGAGATATTTATTTATAATTAAAAACTCATTTACACACATAAATCCCTATTAGTATTTGTATTTATAATCATGGTGCATAGGTAAATTGTTATCAACTTTGTATTTAAGGCTAGAGAAAACACTCATACCTAAATATTTAAACTAAACTCAACCAAAGTAAAAATTAAAATGAAAAAAATTGAAAGCTAAATAAGGTCAATCTAGTTAGTGACAATATTATACGGGAAATTACCAAAAATACCACATTCTTAATACCACTTTTATTCTCACTTTTAAAAAGAAAAAAAAAACACTTATAATCCTAAGATTAACTAATCTAGACTAAGGGTTTAGAATTGAGGGGGTGGGGTAGGTTTTAGGAATATGGAATTTAGGATTCTAATAAATATATAAATAAATAATTAATTATTTTAAAAAAAAATTGTGTTAACTAAATATAGTTAACTCATATAAGTTAACATAAATATATATATGTTAACTAATACCGAGCTTCATAAACTTCATTATTCATTTAAGAATTTTCAATCATATGGCCAAGATTAACCAAGCAACCATCATCATAGCTGAAACTAATAGAAATAATAAAAATTAGTATATTAAATTTTCTTCAACTAATTAGAGTAACATCCAAATTTTTTATTAGAATTTAGTTCAAAAGATGCTGATTAAAAAATTACAATTTGATATCTCTTGCTAAAAGACTTTCATGATAATAACAATATTATCACATTTCACAGCGCGATATATATCTTCAAATAGTTCTACTTGTCCAGCTCATAATGTTGCTTGTATTTCAATTTCACTATATAGAATAGAGTTTTTGTTGAAAAAAAAAGAAAAAAAAAACTGAAATTGCTTAATGGAATTGGACTAATAATTCATAGAGAAAAAGTGCTACAGTTATTTACAGAAAAATACCTCCTTAACAATTAAGTTAGAGTAACTATTTGAATATCAACTTTTTCATATTATTGATATACTAATTACACATCTGTAACAAAAAAAAGTTATATATATATATATATGTATATAAATGCATGAATGTTATCATCTAATTAATAGTTTCTTGTATCTTTAAGTTGAGCAAAATCTTTGTAGTTGAAATCAATTTTTTTTCACAGAGTATTTGAGGTAATGATTGTTCACACATATGCAGTTGTTGTTCTCTCAATCACTCTTATCTGAAATTTATGATCAGAGACTTTATAGTTCTTACTGTAATCTTTTCAGTTACAAAAAAAAAGAATAATTGTAATCCTTTTTGGATTATGATTTCTTAAACATAAAATCTACTATTTTAATAAGAAAGTTTATTATTATATGAAAATATTTGAAATACTTGTTTTACATTTTTTGTTTAGATTTGAAGAAAAAAGAAAACTACAATTAAACAGTTTTTAACAATTTTATTTTGTAGAAGATTTTATAAAAGGATAATTACTATCAAACAAATTTTTACAATTATATTTTCTTTATGATTTTAGAAAACGAAAATTAGTATTAAGTAAATTATTATACATTTTTTTTTGTTTAAGAAATGTAAAAAGGAAAAAAAATTAGAAAAAGGAAATTCTTGTCAACTAAAAACTATCAAATAATCTTTTGCTATTATCTTTGTTTATGATTTTAAAAAAGGAAAATTACTATTAAATAATTATTGTGTTATTATCTTATTATACTTATATTATTAATTATGATATATTAAGCAATTATGTTTGGTGACAAAATATAGGAGAGCTTAATCTTATACATAGATGTGAATAATTGTAATCCTTTCAGTTACAAAAAAAATTGTAATCCTTTTTGGATTATGATTTCTTAAATAGAAAATTTACTATTTAAATAATAGAATCTATTATTATATGAAAATATTTGGAATACTTATTTTACTTTTTTTAGATTTGAAAAAAAAAACTACAATTAAACACTCTTTAACAGTTTTTTTTTGTAGAAGATTTTATAAACGAATAATTACTATCAAACAAATTTTCAAAATTATATATTTTTAATTTTAGAAAAAAAAAATTAGTATTAAGTAAATAATTATACATATTTTTTTTAGGAATTATAAAAAGGAAAAAAATATAAAAATGAAATTATTGTCAACTAAAAAAACTATCAAATAATCTTTTACTGTTATCTTTATTTAGTATTTTAAAAAACGATTTTACAAAACGAAAATTAGTATTAAGTAAATTATTATACATATTTTTTGTTAAGGAATTGTAAAAAGAAAAAAAAATTAGAAAAAAAAATTATTGTCAACTAAAAACCATCAAATAACCTTTTGCTATTATTATCTTTGTTTAGTATTTTAAAAAAAGGAAAATTACCATTAAATAATTGTTTTGCGTTATATTATTAATTATGATATATTTTAACACATGTCATCATCTTAAATTTTTAATTTCCATGTGTCATGTCATGTTAATTAGCAACCTTGAAGAACCAAGCTTTATATAATAAGATGCATATATTTATCAATTTTCCACTTGTTATTACTAAATTCAAACAAAATAATACTTTGACCAGGGACAAAACAGAACATTTAACTATTTTAGTATGTGTAAGAAAATTTAAAAGACATATAATATGAAGAATAGGTGAGGAGCAGCTATTTAGAATTTTAAAATATATGTGATTCACTCCATTTTGTCATGGTAAATATTTTAACTATTTGATTTATTCAGTCACGATGTTGGAAATATGATATTTGAATATCCAACAAAATCTATATTTTAAATGAATACTAGATTTTAACACGCACGCTCGTGCGGATATTTTTTATTTTATAAATGTATTTGATATTATTACAATTGTTTTAAATATATAATTTTTATTTTAATGTTCTATATTGTGTAACTCTATAATATTATTGTTTATATTTTTTATTCGGCATCATTAATATATAATGATTTGTTTAATATATTTTACTTTGTTATTAATTTTTATTATTTACTAATATATTTCGAGTTAAGTACAATAAAATAACAATCTGAGATAATCAAACAGAGAACCTCCTTCAAAATATGTTTTTTCTTTAATTTATATATTTTACATATAATACATTTATAAAATTTATTTATTTATATTATATAAAATATTTATGTTTAAGATAATTTATATTTACATATTGTGTTTAAAAATATAATTTAACATATATCATTTTAGTACATGATTTATAAGTAAAAGCAATGTTTTGTGTAAATAATATAGTTCTATTGTTTTAGTAAATTTATACATAGTAGTATCTATAATATTATTTTAGTAAATTTTATTGATATAGGATATTTTTGGATGTTACAATATTAAATTTCTTTTTCTAATTAATATTTCAAAATATTAGATTATTTTAAGTTTTACAACATATATAGCTTATTTTTGGTGGTGCAATTTAAAAAGTTATTCTTTATATTATCTATGATTTTATATTTTATAAAATTTGAAATATTATCATTTTGAGTTTGAATATTTATTTTCAAAATTGTATATATTGTCAAGAAAACTTTGGAAATTACACAACTATTTTTGAGTTTGGATGATTACATGAATTTTGAATTTTTTTGTTACTATATTGATACATTATTTTATAAAAAATATTTTAATTTTTTGTAATAGTTTCTAAACTTTTCTCAACAGATTTTTTTTACAATTAAAATAAAAAATAAATTTATAATTAAAATTTCATTTGTCATTAATATTTTTAATAAATTATTAAAATTTTATAGTTTTCTAATAATATATTTTTAAATAGTATATGAACTAAATGTTATTATATACTGTTATATTTTTGTATATAAACATTTTTAAACAATACAAAATATAATTATATATTTATAAAAAATAGTATATAATTTTTATTTTCTTGTTTTAGAATAAAAATTTAATTAACATTGATTTATAATATATTATATTACAAATTTTGAAATTAATGTGTTATTTTATAAAAAATATTTAAATATTTAGTAAGATTTTGTTAGATTCTTTCTCAACAGATTTTGTGATAATTAAAAAAATAAAATTTAAATTTATAGTTGGTTTATTATTGATGTAAATAATAAAATATGTCATATTAACTAATTCTTTAAGTTGTTCTTCTATGACTTGTTATATAGTAGATAAAAAACGGACCGTAAATTAATAGATTTGATTAGATTTGATCCATAAAATAAATTCAAGATTTTCATATAAATAAAAGAGCAAGTAATATAATGTAAAAAATAATATTTAAATAAAAATAAAAATTATGTCTTTAAATAAAATATATAAATAATTAATTAATTTTGTGATAAAATTATTATAAACTTATAGAGATGAAACTATTATGTAATATATATATAATTATTTTTATTCATATATATACACATTTCTTAGATTGGATTAGATATTCATATATAAAAATATTATGTAATATATACATTTTTTAAAAAATTTAGTATTTGTGATCTGTTTTATTTTGAATAGCTAATGGGTAATATTATTATCTTTGATTTGCAGAATTATGAATATCTAAATTTCGCATATCGAAACGATCTAGGCGGCATCTAGTCATCAGCCTGAACGAAAAATTGACAATTTCTGAAATTATTTTCTTAAAATTCAATTATGTAACTCAAATCGGTTTAAACCATTTAAATCAATTAAAATTAGTTCTAATTGATCTAAATTGGTATAAACAGGTTAACTCAAGCAAAAATGTTAGTGAAAATCTAAAATTTATCTTTTTGTAGATGTAATGTTAAAATTTATCAAAATAATTTTATAACTAAATCTAAAAATTAAAATATTTAATATAAATATAAAAAAATCAATGATTCGTTAACGATTAGAATCAACCTAAATCTCGAATTCCACCCAATCGATAGTTCTATACAAAACGTCTAATTACTATTTAGAAATTTTGTGAACCTAGAATAATGGATCATAAAAATTAAAAGATATTTTGTTCATCATTAATTTTATCTTTGAATAATGCGAGTGTTCTCTCGTTTCTTTTATTTAGCAAATAAATTCGTCAGCATATTACTCGAACTGAGTCATATTCTTCTACTTGTTGGCATAATCCGAAGTTTATCCCAACCCACTACGGGTGTCTGCAAAAAAGAAGCTGATACCTCGACAATCAATTCCTAAAGCTGACACTCATCATTCATCAGTAATATCCTCATTTAAAAAAAAAAATGATTATCTGTTGGTATATAAAATATAAATGCAGTGTTTGTTTTCACTATTTGATCACTTAATTGCGTTTCTGTTTTGTTTTAATTCAGAGTAAAGAAAGGCGAACAAAGTGATTCTAATATCGTATGACAAGTACATAAAAAGATCTGTTACAAAGAAAAGTACATAAAAGATTCTTGATTGTCTGCATAACCAAGCCACAGCTCTTCTCAATTAGCGAACCTACATAAAAAGATGTTTGAACTGTGTGATTTGATTTCTGTCGCGGCTTGTAACAGTTTTTATAATCTATTCTATTAAAATAAGATCATGATTTATTGATATGCTTAGTCCAACAATTATCTTTTCATGTTATCTACTTAAAAAATAAACCATATATATTATAACTTCTCCTCTTCTCTTAATTCTCGGACCCGCACGACCTATTATTTAGCCAAAACGTAAATTATAAAACCATTCATTTTATATAAAGTAAGTTACAGAAAATAAAATGTAAGCGACACAACGAAAATTTTCATTTCTATAATTCTTACATATATAAAGTAAGTTACTGCCGTTCGGATTGTATAGTTGGACCCGTTTAGACTATTTTACTAAAAATATGATATTATAATTCTTATATAAATTATGGTTTTTATGGTATGTGTTATAATTTAGCATAACTGTATATATATATATATATATATATATATATATATATATATTATTTATAGTTTGTATTGCAATATATTTTTGACAAACTAGAAAATCCAGTATATTTTACATTTCAAAATTGTATTCATAAATTTATGATTGGAAAGTTAATGACAAAATAGTAATCAAATTCAGACATATTTACAGGAAAAAATAAAAAAAATACAAACCAACACTATACCTGCGTTTGAAGTGCGGGTCAAGATCTAGAATAGACAAATATGATTATAAAGAAACGGATATACGGGCATATGATTACAAAGAAACGAGTGTATGCTATATCAATTTTTAAATTGCTATTATCTATTTTAAGTGCGGATCAAGATCTAGAATAGACAAATATGATTATAAAGAAACGGGCAACAGACATATGATTACAAAGAAACGACTATATACCGGATCAACTTTTAAATTGCTATTATTTTATAAATTAGATAAAATAGATTTTGATTAAGATTTATATACAAATATGATTATAAAGAAAAACAAAAATGTGATTACAAAAAAACACAAATATAAAAATTAAAATTTCTCAAAAAAAATTAAAACAAAAAATATATCCGTCCTTTGAAAGGGCGGGTCAGAATCTAGTAAATATGTAAAAAAATTTTAAAAAATGTGTTGCTCATAAAAATGCTGAGTTCTAGAGGGTTCTAAAAAAACAATTGTCGGCTATTGTATCAATTAAAATCCATGAACCAGTTCTTCTTTCAGATTCTTGATTAGTTAGAATATGCTAAAGTTGAGAATAAAAATGAATGTCTAGAAACCGAATTTTAAAATAAAAGCCTTTACGCAACCTACTTAGCTTGACTTTATGGAAATTGAAAAATCAACACTCAGGGAACAGTTTATTACATCTTTCCGACATTATGATCTATGATGGAAGTTGTTCAAAAGGTATTTGATGAAACACTTGAGTCATGATTTTGGAACTTATTTTCGTTGATCGACATGGCAAGTCTTACCAAAATTATTATTGATATCCTATTTTCACATGCAGTCGACTTTCATTATTAACAAGATAAAGTTATACTAAGCTCACCTGTGTTTCTGACTGTCACAAAACGTTACACCATCTGCTTCTCTTGTTCCGTTATTTGGCTCACCACTCATAACTCTGTTAAGAGCTTCTCAATTGTTTCCTTGACAGAGGCAACTTCACCACCTACTCTAGCAGAAACATCTTCACCAACGTCAGTATCATACATTGCTACTTCCATAACATCAACTAATGTTTTTGAGTCATCAATCTCAGGTATTACAACACGATCCATGAATAACATTACACTTCTTCAAATTCTAAAAGATGAGAAGTAATGTGCTTTTGAAGAGGAGAAATACAATTCTTTTGTTCAAAACATAACTTGGGATCTAGTGTGCGTACAGATGCAGTTCACAGTGTTTTCTGATTATTCTATTGACAAGTACAAATCTCTACTAACACTCAAATGTTTTCATCAACAGCCAAGAGTAAACTTTGAGGAAGCATCCTATCATGTTGCTAAACATGCTACCATTCACATTTTTGTTAATGTTGATGTGGCTTGCAATGGGACTATTTGTCAGATTATTGTTAACAATGCATTTCCTTTTTTTTTTTGAAACTAACAATGCATTACTACAAAGGAGACTCTAAAAGAAGACGTTTATATGATACAACCACCTCCTTTTGTTGTCAGTGATAGACCTGATAAAATTTCTCACCTTCACAAACCTATATATGGTCTTAAGCAAATATTCCTTTATGCCTGGTACTGAAGTTTGCTCCATTTTTTACTATTCGGTTTGTCAACTCTCTGGTTGATGCATCTCTGGTTTTCCTCTTCGTGCTTGTTTATGAAGGTTGCATCTATGTTACACAGTATTACCAATCTGTTTGCGTTTTAATCAATTCTAGACAAGTGTTTAGTATTGTTCAATAATTTATTGCACGTTTGAATAGTAATATAAGAACTAGGTAATAATACACGCCGTGCGCGGAGTAAAATAATTGATTAGATTATTTATTTTACGATGTAATAAGAGATTTGTCGTATAACTTTTTCAAGGGATGGGTATTCAGATATTCGTTCGGATTCAGTTGACCTATTTGGATTTTGATTTTTAGAGTTAGAAATTTAAATATGATTGGGATATTTACAAATTTCAGTTTGAATTTGGATTGGATTTGGTTCGAATCATTCCAGGTTTGGTTTGGTTCGGGTTCGAGTTCAGGTACCTATTTTAATTATGTAATTTTTTAACAAAAATTCAAATATACTTAATCCTTAAAATCCGAAAATAAAAACAATATAAAATATACATAAAAATAGTTCAATTTAAATATTTAGATGGATAAAAATATATATTTCAGTATTTTGACCACATAGTTATTTTAGATATTTTCATATTAATGAATATCTAATAGATGTAAAATTTTAAATAACTAATATATTTAAGTAAATAATTGTGTTTTAGATATTTTTGGTATCCAAATATTTCAGTTTAGATCGGATCTGAGTCTTGTTATCCGGATATTAAACTTTTAGATCCATTTGAATACTTAATCAATTTTATTTTGTGTTTAGTATTACTTTCAAATCAAGTTCGGTCGTTTCTTCAGATCCAAATATTTTGCCCAAACTTATTTTCTTCTACAAATATAAAGAAAAATAAATAAATGTAAAACTAATATGTTAAGATTATTTTGCATACATAATTATTAGACCATACTTTAAAAATACCAATAAAAAGGTTAGGCGTCGTGTCAATATTTTTCGACATGTTAAAATTTGACGTAGTTTATAACCAATAATATGTACTCTCTTATAAAAGTTCATGGTAAATATGAAAAACATGATACAATCGAGTGAAATGGGTTAAAGTTGCTTTAAAATAATGTGATCTCTTCACTCGGTACATGAATTCTGTTTTCAATCGATTTCACGAGTTTTCTTTTTTTTTAAAGCTTTTATGATTTCTGATTCTAACAATTTGATTGTATTTCTAATTCTTGGTTTGATATGAAAACTCCATAAGGAAAAACAATACTTGGCTAAACTAAAGATGGCATTTTTCACTTCAGTTTTTTTAATTCATAACTAATCACAATTATTTGTTGCTTTCATATGCATAAACATCAACCATGGACAAGTTCGGCAAGATACAAAACTATCAATTTCTAAAAACAGTCTCATTCCGACATTTTAGTTAATGTATCTTAATGATTTTGTAATTTATTTCTTTTAACAATGATATTATTTAGTACTTGCATGGAGAGAACTTCAATTCACTAATACAAAGGTTAAAAGTACGAAAACTAAAAATGAGTTGAATGAAAAAAACTAGTGTGTGAACACGTTAAATCTTCTGCGATGGAGTTAAGAAAATTAATGTGTGAATATATTAATTGCTAAATGATTGTGAGGCTGATACGTAAGCATTCTCAAGTTGAAAAGATTGTGAAACTGACACATGTCAATGTGTGTGTGAAAACATTTATTGCAAATGCTTATCTTTTAACATATAAGAGATTACATAAAATGGAAAGAAAAACCAAAGTTATAAACTTAAAAACAAAAAAAGCAGTAGATGAGATTAAAGTCCTTTCTGCTGTTTTTACTGAGGTCTCTGTAGCATATATTCCAAGATCGATGAACGTTCGTGATGACTCCCTTGCTAAAGGAGGAAGATCACGAGTTTTTGGGTCCCCATTCGTCAACTGTTTTGCACCAAGTTGGCTAGTTCCCTGCGCTGACCAAGAGGCTGCTAACTAGTTTCATAAGTGTTCTTTTACTTTTCGATGTCGTAAAAAAAACAACAAGAAAGCAGTAAACATTTCTTTAGTTTGAATAATATTATATACATACATTTGACAACGGGAAAAGTAAGTGGCTGAAATCCTTTTAAAAAGGATCAAATGGGGGGAAAGAAAGCTTGACCAGTGAATATCATTTTCGATTAATCATTGTATTGGAAGCCTCTTTACACTTTTACAAAGCATCGCATAATTAGAGGAAACTTTTATACCAATGGTCACATACTTTCATTTAAAATACAGCGAACGTAGCCTTATAAATTACTCTTAACAGAATCAAATATTATTTTAACTTCCCTGTCTAAATTCAATCTATTTATTATTTATATGTTCCAAGTTGTGTATTAAACTACCCTTGCAAAACATAAGTTGTAATGTATAACTTACACAATAAACAGGGAAGGCTGGGATACAATATTAAACAGGTAAATAAATAAATAATATAAAGCTACTATAATGTAACATATTACTTTCAAAGTTTTCATTCGAAAGAAAAAAAGTTGTACATAAGTTAGCATCAAGTAGATTTATCTGATAGTCATTTCTTAGAAACGGAAAACAATGCTATGTCACATTCGACTAAAAAAATCTCTAGGCAGGCAATTTTTTTGTCTAAAAAGAATAACAAAGAAAAAAAAGAAGCATGAAAATGGCTAACAATTGCCCCGTTACATTGGATTTCACCAATTTTTCATGGCTATAAATAGTTTTTTGTAACTTAGTTATACTTATAGTTAATGTTAAAAATCTGAATTAATTAGTATTTTTTTTAATGTCGACACAAATGGTGTAAAGTCAAAATGGACCGGATTCTCACTAGTGTGAAAACTAAGTTACGGGATCCAATTACTTCTTCGTCTAGGATTTCGAACTCGTAAGTTTAATGCTTTCAAAAAAATTAGTTAGTTTAATAAAAATTAATTTTGAGTTTATACTACATACTTTCCAATAGTGTGTTTATAGGTAGAACAAAAACACCCTAAAAATATATATCCATGATATGTATTTTGCTTAACAACAACAAATCTTAGTTTAAAAAAAAACAATTTACATACACAAATCAATGCCAGAAAAGGAAACAGGATAATTAGGTTCTTCTGTTCTTGGCATGTATCCTAAATCTTTGAAGCTTATCTTTAGAAACAAACTTACCATGGATCGACCCACTGGAGATTTTCCCGCCGGTGAAGTCCCCGGCAGTGAAACACTTTGACCAAAATGGAAGCAACCAAAGGATGAATCCAAATAGATCGCATGATCCTGAAAACGAAGCAGATTTTTGGGACTTTTTCTTTAGATTGAGAAAAATATAACAATTATTTGGGAATAAATTCAGCTTAATTAGGATCAATGCGATCCCTTTGGATCCTTTCTCTAGTTGCTCTGAGCCTGTGAAGAACTCTCTTTCTTTCTCTCTCTCTCTCTCTCTAAGTGGGAGCAATGGTGTTTTTTCTCGAAGGTCATTGATATAAAGGATGGACATGTTCATCTTCTTCTTCTTAAATAAATAGATAAAATACGTTTATAAAAAATATTTCCACTTTCTCGTTCGTTAAAATTTTAATAATTGACTCGAATGAGTAAAAAAGACGTCGACGATTTCTTATGGCCTTAATGCCTTTAAGCCATACTATTTTAATATTTTTTACCGTTCTTATTTTTCTTTCACCGTTTCATAAACATACACGTAGAATATACTACCCTAAAACTTTTCGCAAAGTCTCAACTACCATACCACCATACCTCGATACCAAAGTGACACTTATACAATTTAACACAAATCCAGATAGTAAACGAGTTGGCATTAAGAGCTAGGGAATAGTAACGAATAACGATATTATATTTTACTCCCTCCGTTTCATATTAAGTGTCGTTATAGAAAAAAAAATTCGTTGCAAAATAAGTGTCGTTTTAGTATTTCGATGCATAATTTATTAACTTTATTCTGCAATTTATTTTTCTGTGGTTGAAATAGGAGTAGGTGTATGGGTAATAACATTTTTATATGGAAAACATGCAAAATTAAATGATTTCTTAATCTGTGTGCAAAAGTCTCAAATGACACTTATAATGAAACAAAGGGAGTATTAATTGGGTCTGACGACAACATTCTTTTTTTTTTATACTAGCATCTTAGAGCATCATTAATGAAGTTTCTAAGATGGGTTTTTAAACAAAAGAAGGCATTTAAGTAAATCAAAATGAAAAGAAATAAGGATAACCAATCCTTAATTAAGCGTTTTTGGAACCAATCGCAAAGGGGACTCTTATTACACGTGTCGGCTTTTGTGATTCTTTTTTTTTCCTTTCTTCCTCCAACTCGATTTGCGATGGCCGACGAAGATTTTCAGTCTCGCGTCGAGAGGATCTTCGAATCTCTCGCCTTCTCCTGCTCCACGTCTTCTACTACCTCCACGTCTTCTGCTCCGCCGCTGCGGCAAACGCAATCGGGCTCGGTGTGGCACAGAAGTGGAGAAGCGGGAGTGGAAGCGAGAGCAGCTCGCTTCGTACGATAGGGAAGAGATGCCTTGTGCGTCATCATTCGACGAGATTATGAGGCAGCAGAGGATCTCGAGCACTGATCGGAAGGAGGGTGAGTAAGGTGGTGACGAGGATTTTGGTGATGAGGATGATGATTGGAGCATCAGAGCATCCATGGGCCTTGACCGTACTCTCGATGATGAGGTATAATCAATTCCTCTTTAAATTGTTTTGGTTAGGTAACGATTGTGCAAGTTAGGAAACGCTTGAGTAAAACTAGGGAACAATTGAATTCATATGTATTCATATCATTAGCCTGGAAGATCGTTAGGTTTTGTAGTACGTGAACTTTCAACACAATGATCTTGATATGAACCTTTGTTCACACATGAAGAATTAAAAGATTTAGACTAAGGTTCGTATCAGTTTGAATTAATTTTAATCTTCAAGAGAGATTTAGCTTAGTGTTAAGAGAAATGGTAGCCTAAATTTTCTAGTTCTTTTGCAAATTAAAAGGTTCGTATCAGTTTCCAATTGAAGGTTCTTGAATTTTCAATTTTTATTGTTAACAGTCGTAGGCTTAGTAGGAGAACATCTCGTTTTCTTTGATACTGAGCATTGTTTCTATACCTTTTGTTGTGAAACAATTTTTTTTAATTCATAAACCGTTGAAACAATTCTTCACGGCTTGAAATTTTTGCTTCTTGACGCAGGACGAAGAAGATGAGTATGATAAGGTCGCACTTGGGAAAGAGAATGGTGGTGAAGACGTGTCTATGGAAGATGCCATTTCGAGACCTTGTGGTGTGCGGATTCGAGACCCTCGTGCTAACCATGCTACTGCAAAAATGAGGTTGAAGGAAGATGAACTCGAGGCCAACAAGTAAGGTTTTCTTGTTTATGTTTCTTCTTATTGAGTAAGTGATCTTCTTCAATTTTTCTAAAAATTTTAATTTTTTTTAAGAACTCTTAATTAAGAAACTCCCATTGGACCACTCAAAATGGGAGTTTCTTAACTAGAGTTCTTAAGTCCACTTAAGTACATTTATATAATTAAATAATCATTAAGAAACCCAAGTGGGTTTCATGGGATAATCATGCTCTTAGGGCATGATTAGTCCCGGTCTCTTAGCCGGGGTTCTTAACTCATGATTTGACATTTTTTGTTTTTTTTTTTACTTTTCGGCTAAGATACGGCTCTTAGACCATGATTAACCCGAGCTCTTAGGGCGGGGTTCTTAGCTTCGGCTAAGAACCGTTTCTTAGCTTTTAACTAAGAAAAGCTAAGAACCATCTCTTAAATAAGAGATATAAGAGTCGGTTCTTAGCCAAAAAGTGTAAAAACAAAAAACAAAAAAGTGTCAAATCATGAGTTAATAACCCCAAATTAAGAACCTCGGTTAATCATGCTCATATATCTCTTATTTAAGAGACGGTTCTTAGTTTTTCTTAGTTAAAATCTAAGAAAAGCTAAGAACCGTCTCTTAGCCGAAGCTAAGAACCCCAGTTAAGAGACTGAGGTTAATCATGATCTTATCTAACGTACTAAGGGTTTTTCTCCGTCATGTGTAAATATAATAATTTTAAATATACTATTATTTTACATTATTTTAAAATTATTTTACATTTTAATATTATTTTTGTATATTTTAACTTCACTGGTTTAGAAAAAATCTTAAATTTATTTTTGTATTCTTGTTTTTTCTGGTTATGAGCTACTGCATTTCGGTCCATTTGAATACCGGGAGAGGGTCTATCTGTGGGTTACACCTCTCACTCGGAGGTCAAGTCTATGTTTTTAATAAACCCGGATTTAACTTTTTTTCAAAAAATAAATAAATCAATCCACATAGATGTTTACTGTAACTATCATAGAATAATAATTTTGATCGATGCTTTAATATATTTCAAAATTCCAAAACGTTAGCAATCTTTAAACATGCCATTACTGCTTCTTTTTTTTTTTGACTGAAGGCTTTTCTTAAAAAAAAAAATTGACTAAAGGCTTTGTCATTACTGCTTGGTTTGGCCAGTAGAGGAAAAAAGCTAGAAAAAGAGGATGAGCATGTGTCCTACTGTGTTTCCCTCTAGTGGATTTTTATTTAAATTTTTTTTATTAAAACCCCTTTTATATATATAGTTGGGAAAACAAAGAATCTACAATAAATCAATGCACATGGAGAGTATTCTACGTAAGGATGGTATTCAATTTCACACCAGACAAGGATAATCTTTGGCGTTTCCTCTTTTCGAACATGACTCGAGTTACATCATTTTTTTTTTTGTTCAACAGGAAATTCATTAACTTATAAAAGGGGCTTATCAGGCCCTAAAGTTTACATCTAGATGGGATTGAAGTTGGGCTTTCGCCAGATGGTCTGTAGGCCCATTGGCCAAACGAGAAACGAAAACAACATTGCAAGAAGTAAACGGAGAAGAAGGAGAGAAGATAAGGGAGCCGATGTCGGAGAGAATTCCGAAGAGTTCTATCGTCGATGATCTCCGGTTGATTACTCGAGCGAGTACTTGGGAGTCTGTTCTGTGACAGATGTGAGAGTAGCTGAGGGCTGCCGCATGTAGGAGGGCTTCACGAATTGCAAGAGCTTCAGCCATGCAAGGGGATGAGACGTGATCTTGAGCAGAGGAGGAGCGAGTGATCTCAGTGTTGCCTTGGTCTGAGAAGATCCAAGCGAGCCCCGCTGATTTCGAATCTTGTCTCCACGCCGCGTCTGAGATTGAGGTGTTGGCAAATAAAAGGGGCTTATAACTTTGCATATATGTGCGTATAACTTTGCATATATAGCCAGAAAAGATTGAGGTGTTGGCAAATATTAACTTTAAGGCTTCGAATGGCGACGAACCGCCCCGCTGTGAATAATAACAAAAATCTTTACGTATACCTATATATCTATATATTTTTGTTACTATTACAACTAGACTACATTTGTTCCGCACGTCACCATCCAGAGCCTTAAATTAACCAGACAGTATTTACTAGAGAAACGTGAAAGTTGAACTAGAATAAGAATTTTAAATTTGTAACTATAAGATTGTGGCAGTCTACTCAGTCACATGTTTTGTGTTTGTGACTACTAAAGTCTTGGCAGGTAAAATTCATTCATTTATTTTAGTCAGTAGTTTATTTTCAGCATATCCACTCTGCATAAATTATTGAATAGATCTTCAAGGCATATACTAAAGGGCCTAAAACATTGTTTACAGATAAATTAGTACTTCTTGCGGTCATCATGATTAGGCCTAATCATCATCACGCCAACCCATATGGGGTTAGGGAAAAAACTTAAGCATTTGGTAATAGCGTGTACCTGAAATGAATCATGATAATTCCATATATTCCTTGTCTAATATATATGATATAAACTGGGCTTAATATTCAAGTTTCGTAAGGAAAATATATAACTAGAAAGAACTCTAGATAACAAAAAAAAATTGCATCAATCTTTTTGTTAGGTTTATGATTACTATACGATTGGTATTCATCCAAAACTAAAAATGATTACGCATCATTTGTGGATTATCTTCGTTTTTTGAATAAGTAAATAAATATTATATTACATATATATCAGTTGTAAGGTTTTTTCTTCAAAAACATTAAAATTATAGTTATAACTTAACATCTACAACCCAACAACTGATGAAGCGAAAAAAATTAGTGAAAATCAAGATGTCAGGATAACTATAGCAAAATATGAAAAACGTGTGGTAGAGAGATGCTTTTGGCGGTTTCATATGCCACCTTACAAAGTTGTAGGCAGAAAACTATTGTTTAAGTTTTATTTTATTTTGTGCTGTAAACATCATTGATCCCGCAAAAAAATTACCAATCAAATATGTCACTAACCAATTATATTTATTGTTGTGCTTTTATATTTTGTCACTAAGAAACGTGTTACCACTTACCATACGGTTGGAATGAAACCTTTATCAACAACATGAACCTTGTTTACTTTGCTGCAGAATAAAGAACTATATGTAAACGTTATTGTGTAGATAACATATATATATATATATTTTTTTGAAGAAATCATATATATATATATACACAATAATAAATTACATGATTGGAATAGAATCTTGTTTCATGCAACCTTAACCCAACTAATTTTCAAAAAAAAAAAATCTTAACCCAACTACAAGACTCATCTTTTTTATCTTGTAATCGTTTATGTTTTTAATTTGAAAATTTTTATTAAAAAAAAAGATATGATTATTGACTACGAATAAATACAGAAAGAGAAAAATTGCGGCAAATGGAGTTGTGAAGTTTTTCGTTTGAATTTAACAGTGATCACTGAACACTAAATTTGAAAATTATTTGAAATTTGAAAATTATTTGAAATTTGAAAACAAATAATTAAGACGTACGATGGTACGGGTGGAATAAACTAATGGGATCATCATAGCCAATATGTGCAAAGTTTTCAGAAAATAATGACTAGTTGTTTGAATAGATGTTATTAGAAACAGAAATTGAACAAGCAATCGCAATAGAACTGAATCTATTCTATTAAAAGAGGATTACTGTCAACTTTTACCCCTATAAAACTTTGGAATATTTATTTTTCTGCCATCTGACTTATTTTTAAATAAACTAACTGCCACTATTTAAAGACTTTAGTGTTTTATAAATTTTCCTTTACTTCCTATAATATCAGGACCATTACTTTCATTTATAAATAGATAAAATTCACATATACATTATATATCTGAGCAAAGAAAGAATATGACCAATTGACCATCAACAGATCGACTACAATGTATTTAACAACTACTTCTAATTAATCACATTATTCATGACAATCATTGACAGCAAGCATTTTCATCTATTAGCAGCTTTGTTTTCTTCATGCCCGATATCATTCGGTATGTATAATATCAATATGAAACTTTTGTATTCATGTACATATAAATAACAATGAATAACATTTATATTCATATTGTCATTTCTAACTGTTCATGTACATATAACTAGCAATTACTAACATCCCTATAATTCATAGTGTCATAACAAGATAATTGACATAAGTCATCTTTATCTAACAATCTAAATACAGTTCCATTTCTAAAAACTAATTAACAATTACTTACATGTTTTGCAGAAATATAAAGTTGGTTCGGACTGTTTGAATATCAGTTTGTTTGATATTATAGAAAGTAAAGGGTTGTTTGAATAAAAATATTGGATAACTAAAAAATTACTTACATTCAAGTTTTTCAATTTAAATATCATATAGCTTGATTAAAATATTGGATGATTAGGATAATTTTTAAAATTTCGGATAAAAAATATTCGAGTAATTCAGTTAATAATAATATTTTAGTATATTGTTTATTTAGAAGTCAAATATAATAAATATTTGTCGGTATATAATTTTTATTTTAAAATTTTAGATATCCATTTGGTTCAAGGTTTGATTCCAGTTCAGTTTCGGTTATCGATTCTATAAATATATGATTTCTTTATTATTTATGAATTAATTTCCAAAGTAAATCCGCACTTTAAAAGTGTGGATCAAAATCTAGTGATCTTTAAATCACTTCTCTCATTTGAAACAAAACAAAAATACATTTAACCATATTATATAGTGTGTATTTGGAGATGCACGTATGGATGTATATAGCATATGGTAGGGTAAAATGTGGATGCATGGTTTCTAGTTGTAGATGGATCATGGAATTGAGATATACAAAAAGACAGCAAAACAAAAGTGGGTCACTTTGAAAAGATCCCAACGTAGAGAACATAATATTATATGTCTCTTCTTTGTTGGACACCAACCCCAGTTCTGCACACCTCTTTGTCGTTCTTTCCATTTCCTTATTGCGCATTGATAGCTATGAACACATTTATCGGGAACGGAAAAACCAAATCGAAACATGCCAAAATATGAGGCTCAGTTCACGTTGGATCTTATCAATTACCCGAACATATCTCATATCTCTAAAACCAAAAACCGAAACTGAACCATAATCAAAACGAAAACTGAATTTCTATAATATAATTTATATACTTATAAATACTAAATATATTTAGTTTTTAAATAATAAAATAATTTAAAATAATATCTATAAATCGAAATACCCAAAGAAAAAAATTACCCGAATATTTTTTATCTGAAATATATAAAATTATCTGAATTATCTAAAATTTATCTGAAAACCTGAAAAATCTGATATTTAATCAGAAATTTTGAATTTTCTGACTTTTTAAACTAAATTAACCAAAAAGATAGAATCCAAAATCACCTCATATATTAGCTAATTAGCCGTTTCTCAACTTTATCACCCAGACTGAACCAAAAACTAAAACAATGGAACGAAAACCAAACTGAATTTTCTAAATAAACGAGAATAGATCCTAAACCTCTAGAATCGAACGAGAACCGAATGCCCATGGTTACTGATTACCATGTCACGACTTATTAAGTCTTATATATTTCAACTTTGCAATATATATAGGTGTTTATAAGCTTGAATTTGTTTGTTGGAAAACAAATTTGGATTAATAGGAGTTACGTTAGTCTCGGCTGGCTCATTCTATACAAAAATTAAACTAGCAGAGATTTAAGTCGGATTTTAGATTAGTTTCTGAAATGTACTTATAAAATTTGTATAGGTTGAAACAGTAAGTTCCGTTTTTGATTGCTCCACAGTATCGACCACATGCTGATTATTATCATACCTAATATGTTCAATTAGTTTCCAGGTAGTGAATAGTTAGAAATCGAATGAACATATTCAAAATGAATTTTAATTTAATTATATATAGTTTTTTTTGTCAACAATTATATATAGTTTAAACAGATAGAAAACTAAGTTTTTTTTTTCTGGTGACTTCCTTGATAGACCATGCACCTCCTGTTCCGTGCATAATTTTGGTTTCCTTTATGCATTTCAGCTAAAAATAAAATTGAGCAGTGAACACATCTATGTTGAATTTTTTTTTTTTTTTGATAATTGTGCATGTCTTGGTCGATGCCCAAATAATTCTTCACAATTTTGATACCGATGAATAGCTCAATTCTGGATTTTTTAAAGATCTAAAACATGATCTCATATCGTTTGACCAAGCAAATGACAACTTAACTCTTGGCAGGAACCCATGATGGACAAATTTTACGATTTATATCAAATTCTCCTCTCACCACCGCTTGGTTATCTATGTTGAAAAGTATTTAGCAGAGAAACGAAATAAGGACAATCTGAACAGGACGGCACCAACTCTCATGGACCTACTTGCTACATCAATTCTTCCACCTTCCAATTCTCAGCTCGTGTTAAAAAAATTTTTTTTGCTTAAAGGCTTTCAAAAACTCGTGTTAACTTACAAGGTAGATATTGCATATAACTCCACTCCGAACGTTATTAGGGTTATCTTGTATCAGTTTTGTTAAGAAGTATTAGGTTATATGCCGGGTATCTTTAACCCATAACACTATTTTAATATTAAAATCATATTATTTTAATGTAGTCTCGGCACTAAAAAAATGTTCTTCTCCACCCACAACACTAAAAGTTATTTTATAATATTATATGTATTTAAGTTTTTATTTATTTAATTATATATGTTATTAATAAAATAAATGAATAATATTTTAATAGAGTAAATAGTGTTTTAGTGTGATGAATAGTACCACACCAAATTTGGTGTAAAATTATATAGTGTAACACTAACATAGTGTAATTTTAGCAGCTGGGTTGGAGAGATTTTGAGTGTAGAAGTTACGCTAAAATAGTGTTTTACGGTTAGGTTAGAAATGACCTATGATTTAATAAAAGTTAAATCTATAATACATGCATGTTAAGATGAGTATTAGTGACTACTGACTATCATCGAACTGTTTACTGGCAACGATAATACATATATTTATACTACACGCAATACATATATATATATATATATCTGCATGTATAGATGTGTGATTGTTAGAAAAGAAATGAGGAAAAAATTTTGGTCAGAAACGGAATGACGATATTAAATGTATCATTCAAACTTCAAAGCTACCTATGAATTCGACGGGGACCATTTCTAACATAGATATCAACTTTATTCAACTCTTCAACTATATATATAAATATATACAAAATTTAATATATGTTACATGGAAATACATGTGCGACGAATAATCCACAAATTTGCTAACACGTAACACTAGTAAGGTTTAAATTCTTATTGTTGAGATTGGACATATATATTTTGTAATTAACAGGGAGGTGCAGTTTTACTTGCATGATCAATCTCTTTGGTTGTGAAACTTAGCGTTATATATAACCCGACGTTGGTGGTCGAGTGGTGTGAGGCGGCTCGCAATGGTCCTAAGGGCCGCGAGTTCGAACCCCCCCTTAGATATACCCCTACGCCGGGTCACCCGGGCCCACCCTGCTACTTATGGGGTGGAAATGACGTGGCTGCTGCGGGCCTCGAGGGATGTCTGGGCCCCGGCCTGGCACCCTCGGTTAACAAAAAAAAAAAAAAAAAACTTAGCGTTATATATCGAGTAAACATGTACTCTTTTTTTTTTCAAAAGTCAAAACGATTCGAACCTAAACGCAAGTGTCAAGAGTTGATAAGGACTTAATACCACATGGCAACATTAACTTAGTGTCTAATAAAAAGAAGACAATGTCATTTTCTTCCCAAATTCGGTTGTCCTAAATTTAGGGCAAAAGTATGTAAGATTCCAGTTTAAAAAAAAAAAGTATGTAAGATTCGATCGTGTCGTTTTCTCTTCTGTCTAAATAATTTCAAACCATTGACTTGTATGTTACGTAACTTTCCAAATAAAACAATAAACTAAACTTACAAGAAACGGGATAATAAAACAATAAAAATGTTACTAATCAAAAAATATATCTCGATTATTCAGTACATATATTTTAAACAGTTTAAATTTTATGATTAATTTAAACTCCCGAACATTTTTTTTTTGTCAACTGAAAACTCCCGAACATAAAGCATAAATTTCGACACAGTCGTTGTCCCTTTTGTCGTCACAGTTGTGAATGCGTCGATTAGAAGTCTCCATTACACGTCGCGTTCATCTTCCTCGTGCTAAACCACGAGGTACAACTAACTTACATCTATCAATTAAATGTGCGTGGTTTAGTAATTTGATTATATTTAAGGATTTTTAATTTGATGGTGAAGCCTAGTGGAGATCTATTCAAAGGCTAATAATGTGCTGGCTTTTTGTATCAATCACTCAAACCACTCTAAACCGGTTCAAACCGTTTTAACCCTCTTAAATTCAAAAATTGGTTTCAACTAGCGTTTGCGGTTGCGAGAAGGTAAATTTTTTTTTTTAAGACAATATAAATATATCTATTATATTTTAATTTTAATTATAAATTTTTTAAATAAACATATTTTCTATAATATTTTAAAAATATAATTTTTATATTTATTATAATATTATGTTGTTTAATATTTTTATAATTATATAAAATGTAAATATTGTTAATTTATTATTTAACTGCTGTTGTATTTGGTGGTTTATCAGTCATAAGTATCCCGCAAAAGCATCAATTTCTAACCGTAGTACCAGTCGTACAAATTTCTTAAAACCGCTTAAAACCACAACCACCCGCATCCGCAAACTCCCGCAACCGCAACAGCTGCGGTTACACCAGTCATGCCCTTATACGGATTTGCGCGTGTTCGAAAGGACAACTAGATTGTGATCCGAACGCCCATGCGGATATTTTCTTTAACTTTTACATTATCTTTTATTTTATAAGATTAAATAATATATATATATATATATATATATATATATATATATATATATATAATTTATTAAAATATGAGTACAAAATAAAAATACTCTTTAGTTTTGCAAGTTATTTACACTTTAAAGCCACTGATATATTTAATGAATCTATCTTTAAGTTTCCTTTGTCTTTTACATATTAATAAATGTATGTCCTAAATCTATTTTAAATAGAAAAATGTCTAAATCTTAAATTTAACTCCACGGAATATTCATAATATCAAGAACGTTCCAAATTAAGGCATCCCTAATGTATTGCTATCAAATTAACTAAAAATAAATAAAATCTTTCGTAAAAAATCTATATTGTTGACTAACCATATAGTAGATAATTAAACAACTAAGTATTAGAAAACCTAAAATACAAAAAGATTATTTTAATATATATATATATATATTATCACATATATATAATAATGTCAAATTTTCAATTAATATCGTTAATAGAATATTTGAAACACTAATATTCCTTTTATAAAACTACTTTATAATAGAAAATTAGATGTTCTATTACAAAATCATAATATAAAATTGTAACTAACCAAATATGATATACTCTAAAATATTTTAAATTAATGTGCAACATTTTATCGTAAAATATTTTATAAATTAAAAATGTTTTAAATTAATGTTTAATATCTAATCTATTAAAAAAGAAGTACAAATATAAATGATCCCTTAGTTTTTCAAATTATTTACAATCATATGCCTTTGAAGTAATAAATTTACCTACTTTTTAGTATTCTTGTCTTTTACAATTTAATTAATGTATTTTCCTAAAATGAAGTACAACCAATTATGTATTACTTATTTAAAAAATTTCCTATAATCTAGCTAAACAATAAATTATACTTAATCAATGTCAAAAATGTAACAAGATTTTATTATTACGGGTTGGTTATCTTTTTATTTTGGTATATTAACTATGTCTAAACCAACATAAAAGTGTTATAAAAATACATAATATAAAACAAAAAACTGTAAATAATATATTGAATTATTTGATCGTATAAACCAAATATAACAACAGATAATAATTTTATTTTACATTTAATTTTTTATCCATAAAAAATACATTTTCACGAACACACGGGTTATATTTTAAAAATATAGTTTTTACAGTTGACGGATCCAAAAATAAAATAAAATTATTCATTATAAATTGTAAAATTATTATGTTTAAAAATATATTAAATAATTATTTAATATAAATAAAATTTAAAATATATATATTACCATTTATATAAGATAAATATATTTTTTTTGCAAAACAAAAACGAATATCCGCGCGGATGCGCGGGTCAAGCTCTTGTCTTGTCTTAAAATATCATCCAATACCGAACTATTTATTCCTAAGAATTAAAAATGTTTAAAAAACATGTAAATCATCTATTAACATCACCAACTTGAAAATTATTATGTAAATTTTTTATTTATAAATATGTATTTTTACGCATATTTACATTATTGATTTTATTGGAAAAAAATATAACAAAACAAATGTATATAAAATTAGCTAATATTATTGCTGTTGAAAACACAATTAAATTATTGTCGTTCTCTCTCATTGGGTTCAATTGCTACCAAATACTCCATCCGTTCCCGAAAGTAAGATTTTTTAGATTTTTTTCTTGTTTCACAAAGATAGATTTTCTATATTGTTAAGATACTTTTTATACTTTTGAGAAATATTAATTGAAAATATTTAAATTGATTAAATTTCATTGGTGGAAAGTTATTGGAAAGTGTATAATAAAGTAAAAAAAATAAGTTATGAATATTTATTAAATTTTTAATAAACGTACATATTCTAGAAAATTTTACTTTCAGAAACGGAGGAATAATAACGTATCAGTAAAGCTCAAAAGTTACAATTGGGCCTTAATTCGATTTACCTTACTTTAAGATGGGCGTTGAAGAAGTTACACATCTTACATGTCCCGGGATCCGCCGAACCCAATCCCAATATCATAGCTCCATAAAAATGCACTATGAGAAAGATCATCTTCATCTAGATTCAATTTTTTAAAATAATAATTGCGTTTTCAATCAAGTGAAAATAGCGCCTTTAGTTACTAATTTAAATTTTAAACGTTTGATCATCTTTTAAAAAACTCCACACGAATATCTTTTAAATTTAACATAGATCTTCTATAAATTTGTTTTCAGCTTTAGGTTCACACATAACTATCACTTACCAAAGATAAAGATTTATTAGGAATAACCCACGTGGAAAATTCAAAGAAACTTTAACTAATATATAAATGGTTAGAACCAATCCATTTACTACCGGTTGATTTTAAGTTTGAAGCACATAATAATTCTGAATTTAACATGGTATCATAGCATAAATCCTTAATTAAAAGTCCTATTTAACCCTCTCGACGGGGTATAGTTGTCGTATTAAATTCGTTCGACCGAATATAAATGTCTTCAAATTTTGAGATTTTTGACCGATAAGAACTTTCATCTCAAAGATTTGTATTATAGATAAGTATCATACATCGGGAACTCAATGAAACTTTAAATAATATATAAAGAATTAACGTCAATCCATTTACTATCGATTGATTTTAAGTTACAAGTGCGTAATAAACCCGAATCTAACACGATTAAACCTATACAGCATACAATTTTTCAAAAAAAAAAAAAATAATAAAAAAGATTAGACCTATATGAAAAAAATAAACGTAAAATTAATCATTTACTTTTAAAATTAACAAAGAATAAAATAAACGAAAAGGCGTGAAATGAAGAATATTGAAAAAGTGAACATTTCGTGGAAATAAAAAAAATATAAATGGAATGGGCTGTTGTATCTGAGTTTGTATCTGCCCATTGGGCTTGCTTTAATAAAAAGCAAATGTCGACAAAAGAAAAAAAAAGAACTTTTCTTGGAAGTGGAGTTTTTTTCTGTGTCGTCTATGACTAATGATGACTCATATAACAGACTGGGCGTTACGGAAAAAATCGAAAAAGGGCAAAATGGTAATTTAGCAGCAGAAAATACCGAACAAGAGTCTTGCTCCTTATTAATAATAAAACCTCCCCGCTAAAGCAGTTAAGACAGAGAGAGAGAGAGAGAGAGAGAGAGCAGGTACAGACCCCAAATTCAATTATTCTTTTCTTTTCGAAACTCAATTCTAAAGAAAAATGGATCGATCGGAGCCGTTACCTTTCCCATCATCCGCCGATTCCAATGAAGTCACCACCGCCGCTGCCGGAGACTCAAGCGGTGGTGGTTACGAGATTAAGAGCAAAGTGAAAGGACCTTGGTCTACGGAGGAAGACGCGGTGCTAACGAAGCTTGTGAGCAAGTTAGGTCCAAGGAACTGGAGTTTGATCGCTCGCGGTATCCCTGGACGCTCTGGCAAATCGTGTCGATTGCGTTGGTGTAATCAGCTTGACCCTTGTCTTAAGCGTAAACCGTTCTCCGGTTAGTTCAATTCAAAAACCTTCGGTTTTGACCGGTTAACCATCTATAAAATCATATTTCTGATTGTATTGATTCCATGATGATGTTTTGTTTCATGTGTGTTTTCTGAAGGTTAGAGATTGAGATGTAAATGAGAATTTAGTTGAAGGTTTTGTTATTCTGATGCAATTTAGTGTAAATGCAGGGCCCGTGCCACTGAAGCATTGACCTATAGGTTATAGACTCCCAAATTTATAAAAAAAAATAAAATTATTGAATTTTTTACTAAATCGTCTATAGTCCCCAAAATCTTAGGGCCGGCTTGTAAAACTATAAATCTTGAAAAGTCTCTTCTTTGTTAATATGAAGCATACAAAAGATGAACAAGAACATGTTTGTATATTCCTTTAGGTTTAGCTTCTTGAATATTGATGCTTTTCTTTTTTTTGATCTCTGTTGCAGATGAGGAAGATCATATGATCATCTCTGCTCACGCCATTCACGGTAACAAATGGGCCGTGATTGCGAAAATGTTACCAGGAAGAACAGATAACGCTATCAAGAACCACTGGAACTCAACTCTTAGACGTAAATACGCAGATCTTTGGAAGAACAGTAACCAAGTTACTACTGCTTACATCAAGAACGAAAATGTCGAACAACAACTGCCTCAAGAAGAGATTGTTTCACCACCAGAGGTTCCACAAGTTGTTGATGTTCCAATGTATGATGAGCCTACACAAGTTCTTGATGATGTTACAATGGATGATGCATCGCCCAATGAACCTCAAGAACAGGCTCCTATAGAGAAGAGTAGCATTCCTGTGTTTCGCCCGGTGGCTCGTGCTGGCGCGTTCAGGGTGTATAACCCAAACAGCCAGAGAAATGGGTACAGGGATCAGAATGTGGTTCCGTGTGAAGGACCGTTGATTCAAGCGGCTAAACCTGATTCATTAGCTGGTAAATTTCTACAATCTCTTTGCGGCGAACCTAACATACCTTCAAAATGTGGTCACGGTTGCTCTACTCATCCAGCTGAACCCGGTAAGTCGGTGTTGGGGGCTGAGTTTGTGGATTACGAGGAGCCTTGTCCAGTTTTCAACCAAGAACTGATATCTATAGCTACTGATTTGAACAACATTGCGTGGATAAAGAGTGGTCTTGACAATGCCATTGTCAGAGAAGCAGAACAGAATTTGAAGATGGATCAAATCACTTTCAATGATCCTCGAATCAGGTTTTCTGGAATGATGCCTAGACAACATTTCTTCTGTGCAAGAAGCTAAAACTCAGATGTTTTTTTCTGACATTTTGATTCGTATTTGATGGAAAGAGAGATCACAAAAGAGAAGAAGGAAGAAGGCTTGCTATATATTATTTCTTGATAATGTCATTTACAAGCACTTTTCTCCTTAGTTTTTTTTTCTTTTTACATATAAGTATTTACAAAACATAATATGAAGATCAATTTACAATTTTTCAAAAAAATATTCTTGAAACGTCTTCATCCTTTTAATCATTCAGAATCTCCAAAATCTTCAATAGCTGTGACTTTAGAGGACTTGAGATTCCATGAATCTGTGCTAACCTTCAATGGAATCATCATGGGACTAGTATAGTCTCCAAAGCTAAACCCACTTTCTTCATTTTCCTTGGTACACAAGTCACCTGGAGGCAAGAAGAAATCAGAAGACAAACCCTTCACATTAAAACCCACTTCTTCAATCTCCCAGCTCTCTTCCATTGTTGTCTTTGAATGACTCTCTAAGCTCTCATCAAGCCTCAGTAATGATACGCGTGTTCTTCCTTTATGAGCTATCTGAATCCCATCAACGCTCTTGTAATCTTGGATCATTGTCTCAGAGGTGGTTTCCCACAAGACTACATCTTCTTCCTCAGGACCAGTCTTGATCCTTACGAGATAAGTGTCTTCTAGTTGAACCAAGAGTCCTGTTCTTTGACTAAAACAACCCCACACTGTATGCTTCACCGTCTCCATGCCTCTCTTGCTTCTTGATTTAAGCTCTGAAGGCTGTGTTTCGAGCTTAAGCACGAAGCATTCTTCCTCGTTAACCCCTTTCTCCCCCACGCAAACCGATCCAGAAAACATATTCGCTGTGGTTTTTGGATCAAGCCCTTGGAGGAACCTTCTAAGTGGACCAGAACACTCATTAGAAGCTTGAGAATGTTCGAGCCAAGGACTTTGCTTCCACGCCACGTTACCATCACAACCAGCACTGACTTTACAACCGGAAACCACAAGCTCTAGACTCCATTGACTCGAGCCTTTCTTCCATAACACGAAACCACCCACCTCTCCTCCGTTTACGTTGTTGACGTTTCTGATCTTTAACATCTTCTTCTTCCTCTTTCCAATTAGGGTTTTCGCTGCACAAAACTCTGTGACTCCCATTTTAACTTTCCCCATCGCGTACATGCTCTCTACTCCAGCCAATGCCGTCTCTCCTCCAGCTGCTGCGGTGTATTGCTTCACTATGTACTTAGCCATGGCTGCTTCCTATTATAACCCAAAAACAGAGCAAAGGTAATATGAGAAAACTTGTTGCTCAAGTTAATAACACTAATTTATGCATTTACATCTATGAAAAATAATTTTTCTTATAATAAAGAGGAAAATCTCTTAGATAACAAAAATAATTATTAAAATAGCAAAAAAGAAACAAAAAAATCTCTAAGTAATATTAATTAAACGGTAAAATGAATAAATTACTTCAAGCCTTAAATCTTTAAGTAATATTACTTTTTAAATAATAAATCCTAAACTTATATTGCTAAGCTTGAATCCAAATATGAAACCTACATATGAGTATCTTTTAAAAAAATTATGATATTTTAAGAAAAAAATTCATTGTATGCTATTTTGAAACAAAAATGTGTGTTTAGTGATATATAAGACCATTCCTCTAATAAAAATCTTGTTATATAAAGAAAAAAAAAACAACCAATCGACGTCTAAATATTTTGTTCTGTTTAAATGAATATATTTATTTACTTACAATAGATTGGTTCTTGATGAGTTTGGAGATGGGATGATCAAGAACGTCGTGATCAGAGGAGACAGGAAGAGGGATCAACGGAGCTCCAACGATTCCAAGAAGCATCTGAATCTGAGCGTCACGGCCACCGAACAGAGTGGCGAGGCTGCTATTGTTATCCGGCGGTGACCGGAGCAAACTAGACTTGACACTTCGCCAAGCGCCGGTCTTGTTGTTCTCAGAACAAAACAACTCCTCAGGCATGGGAACTTCCAACACCGTCTCTAAACCATCTTCTCTGTCGAAGTTAGGACAAAGCGTTCTCATGTTTCCACTCTTACAACAAATCTTGGAATAAACGAAGAGAAAAGAGAAGGTTTAATATGTTATAAGAGATTGAATGGTATAAGCTCATGGGTGGGGGTTATATATGTGAAAATATTATTAGAGAAATAAAGATGACCAACCGACCGAAGCCGATCTGATGCTATTTGTATATTGTCGTGTTCGCACGCTTCATGTCTCCCTTTGCTCTCTGTGACAATTTAATATTTAAGATAAATTAATAAAAGTAATAGTCTCTCCGTTTCAATATAGATGATATTTTAGAAAAATATTTTGTTCCAATTTACATGAAGTTTTGAGGTTAACTTTAACTTTATTGGAAACTGTTCAACCAATTAGATTTTATCGTCTTTTTTATAATTGGTTAAATGATTTAAAAACTATATTTTTAAAAATGCTTTTTGACTTAAATCTAACTTTTTTTAATCTTTGTGCATTAAGGCAAAACATCAAGTATTATGAAACAAAGGAGTATATATTTCCACTTAAAGTAAGAAATACATTTTCTTTTTTTGTCGTGGAGGAAGAAATACATTGAGCTTTGTCTTTTCCGCCTTATATGTATATATTCTTGACTATAAAATTAGGTTAAAAGTTATGTTAAGCTCTTTTTTTTTTGTTGCTTTAACTTTGGTGTTATGTTAAGCTTTTAATTGGTGAAAGAGGACTTTGTCCTTTGGTGCACTTCAATTTAATGTGTCTATTTGTTTTTATTAATATAGTCGTGTTCAATATACGGCGCCGATGTAAACGCATATTGAAAGGTTAAGTCATACAGTATTATAAGAACTAAATTAAATAATCAGCGGTTTTTTTCCTTTAGTTGTAAATAATTAGATCGAGATAAAAACGCGTGGAAACAACTTTTTTTCTCTTTCAGAGTTTTGAAATTTTCAACAAGTATTTAAAGTTTTAAACCACTGCTTTCCTTTGCTGCAATTTCGTTGACATTGTTACGTAGCAATGTGGGTATGAGTGTCAATTGCCAGTTGGTGCAGTTCTATCACATCCCGATCACATCACAGCTCCGATCACATCACAGCTAACCTGTGTACAACGATTGATTAACCGTATTTCCAGTGCTCTGATTTTCTTTTGATGTTTGGTATCTCGCCAAAAAGGGACTAATCTTTTGTGATTTTATTAATCACAAAAGTCAATGTGAAATCTTATTCATTTTAATTGTCTAGCTTAATTGGCTCATACTATATTTTTGTCAACGGGGCTATGTTAATAATACAAGGGTGTTAGTTTCCAATCCTTTGAATTTAAATATTATTTGTACAGAATATCATTTTTAAGTTTTTAGCAAAAAAAATAAATATCATTTTTAAGTTAGAAAATTTCAAAAACTGATTATCGACTAAGAATCTGGAAGTCTCGCAGTTTTCATATTATACATATATATATATATATATATAACTAACTACGACTTTACTTTTATACTCCATTTAACTTTTTTGAGTGGAAACCATTCAAACCAAGAATGGTTGATTTGGCAAAGATCATGCGTCTCCTTTTTATCTGCTTCTTCTTTTGACTTCTAAGTGTAATGTTTTCTCATTATGTACTTCATAAGATTCATTGAATATCGATTTTGTATATGTATTAGTTAGTGTTGTCAATTAATTAAGCAAAGTTCTATAAAACAATAATTTTATGGTTCTTAAGCTTTAAATAATCTTACTGTTAACACATATACATGTGTATATATAGGGTAGAAAATAATTAGTTCACAAAAATAACATTTTTAGAGCATCTCCAAAAGACACTCTATAACTTCAAATATGAAGTATTTTGCTTTCCAAAAAGGAACTTCAAATTTAAAGTTTTGAGGAGTGAAACTCTATATTTGAAGTTTCACTTCTTAAAACTTCAAATTTGAAGTTTCATATTTTTATTTGTATTTTGGTCCTTACAATTACACATCACATTTATAATTCATAAATATTTTCTTGTTTATTATTTTAATTCTTATAAAAATTATATCTCATAAATATTTTAAGTTTTGTTTACAAAATTTAAGTTTACACATAATATTAAATAGAACTTTAAAAGAAGATTAATAAGCAAAAAAATATTTTATAATTTCAAATATAAAATTTTTTGCTATCTAAAAAAAGAACTTTAAAATTTCAAATTTTTATTTGTATTTTGGTCCCTACAATTACACATCACATTTATAATTCATAAATATTTTTTTGCTTATTATTTTAATTCTTATAAAAATTATATCTCATAAATATTTTAAGTTTTGTTTACAAAATTTAAGTTTGCACATAAAATTAAATAAAATTTTAAAAGAAGATTTAAAATATTTAAAACTAGATTTAGATAACAAAAATATACTAAAGAAACTTAACAATTTTTTTTAAAAAAAAATTACATGAAGACATAACTATCACACGGATTTAAATATTACAACAACACTAATAATCAGGTAAGTTTGATCTGGAACCTTCAAAATTTCCAAATATTGTCTAATTTTTTTTTTTGTGTAATTGAAGATGGTTGTTGTTGTTGTTGATGATGTCTTTTCGTATAATTCTTTCTTGTTCATATTGAATATATTCACGAGTATTAATATCATCGATAAAAGTTAGTCTCTTAGCAATATTTTATGTTTTTCTTTTACTTTTTTGTTCTGATCTAATGTATTTACAAGTATTAATATCTCCTAATTTCAACAATTTTTATCTCTAATCTACAAATTAAAAATGAGGAGAGCTATTTTTACTTCGAAATGCACAAGTAGATCATATATTCATTACAAAAATCACTTTATAGAATAATATGGTATTTTGTTTGAAGTTTAATATTAATTAAGTTATTTTGTTTAAAAATTTATATTTTAATATACTATTTTATTAATTAATATTGTTGTAATATTTTATATATGTGCTAGTTATTTACAAAAGTTTTATGAATTCAAATTAGTTATGACAAATATAAGAACCATATTATAAAATACAAAGGAACGACGAGGAATAATGCATTCTCTAACATTTCTAAAAAAATTCACCATTCATAAGGATAATTTTTTCTTTTCATTCCCTGCCATTCCTTTTTTTGTAAAGAAATAAAGAACAAGGTTATTCCTTGTTAAATATGGGATGGAACAACCATTTCTGCAATTTTATTCATCTACGTTCTTTTCCTATTCGTTTCTCTTGTTTTCAGAATGATCACCAGTCGGTCCGTGTTCCTAGTGTTCCTATTTTGAAGAACACTAGGAACAAATAAAAAAAGAATGAAGAGGAATAAAATTAAAAAAAATTAGTGGGAATGATTGTTCCTCCTAAAAAATAATGAGGAATAATTTTTCTTTGTTATTCTCTACAGAAAAAAGAATGATACTCCCTCTGTTTTTAATTATAAGTAGTTTTACCTAAAAGCACAAATATTTAGAAAGTTGTTATTTAAAAAAATATATAATTTAATCAATTAATTCAACCAATTATAAAAAGCTTGACATTATTTTATTGGTCACACAATAGCCAATAAATGAAAAAAGTGCATTGAAATATGTAAACTACTTATATTGTGAAACAAACTGTTTTTGCTAAAACTACCTACATTTAAAAACAGGGGGAGTAAGAAATATAAAGAAAAATTAATTCGTTAAGGGAACCATAAGAAATTGAATGTTCCTTCTCATTCTCTTTGTCACCAATTTTGAAGTAAGTTTGAACTTTTACTTTTGCAGAAGAACATTTTTAAACTTTAAATATAGAGTTTTGGAAACTTCAAAATAGAGTTCTTTTTTGGAGATGTTATGATTGATTTTTGGTTTCCATGTATGTTTAAACGTGCCTGAAAAAATATAGTCTGCTTCATTTTATGAATATATATTACGTTAAAAACCAAACGAAAACTAACGTGATGCGAAGTATCTGTATATTTTATAAGTTCCTAATTTGTGTTCCCTGAGAGATGTGATCATCATAAAGCGATACACAAGAGACGTGACTGACTGACTTCTTACTCGTAAGAGATGAGATTATTAATCATACAATTTTCGTATGAATTAATCTAAAAATAGTATTTGCAGAAAACGATGAGAAATGGATAATGAAGAGACGACACTTTGATTGGGAAATGAATTGTCGGCCGAACGTGGCTGACGGCGTAGCATCAGACCGACTATTAATATTTCCCTTTAATTTGATTTGCTTGCCGTTACGGTTACATTAACAAATCAAAACCTTTTTATAATTTATACGGAGTAATTTATAACGAATATATAAATACTTGTGTCTATTAGTTGCATTCATCATGCATCAACTGAGTTCAATCTATATAATATGGTCTTAACAATATTTTGATTCTTTTCCACAAGAGCGATGTATTGTATACTATAGATTGAATTATTAGTGATTAATAATGACACGCACTCTGTTGGGATCTTCTGCAGATATGCAATTTGTCTGCACAACTCAGTGGTAGAATAAATATCACTTCTCGATACCAGAATAATTCAAACAAATATTGAAAATCGGAATCAAAATCTAGACTTGTTCATCATATCTTAAAGATTCTACGTGTGAGGTTGTTACAATAATTCAATATCTATAAGTAAACAATGCGACTTCATTACAATGTATAGTTAAATATTGTTATTGTTTTGGGGGGGAAAGTCCCGTCAAATACTGCAGGAGAGTAGTATATATTTATGTTGCAAGAGAATGGGTAGGATTGGACAAATAAAAATATTTTCTTTCCCTATTATATGGTTTTATAGTTATCCGTTTTCTATTAGAATATTGATATTCCTTAATATATTTGGTGACCAATGAAATTGGAAATAAAAGAGAAATTCCTAATTTATCTCTACTTTGATGGACAGTTGAGATTAATCTAAAGGAAACCCTAAAGAGGAATTATGTCATCTCTCCACCTATAAATACATACCTTTAGACCATCATAAATATATCCTAAAAGCAACAACTAACGTTGTAGGCGAAGCGAGAGAAACCTAAAAGTTCCTAAGAAGAGATTGAGCTGTTCATCTTCCATTCAGGATTCAATCCATTCATGAAGATCTCTCAGGCACAATGAATCCAAATAACTCTATAAACATTCATATGATTCTATTATGTGATTAACCTAGATGTTTAAAGATCTTAGGGTTCATGTATAAATTTAACTTACAGCGATGAAAGTGAATTTGAACCGATCTGAATCCGACATAAATACTGAATGTGTCTTGTTTTATGGTATTTTGGGTTATGGGTATTATCCGAACCCGAACATAAATGAATCCGATAGAACCCGAAACATTCAAAACTCCAAAAAGAACTTGAACCAAACATGATCTTAATTCCTAATATGTATCCAAAATACACTAAGATATTAAAATCAATTATCCATTACATGAAGGTTGATGGTTGAAGGTGGCCGTTGAAGGTTGAAGCTTTTAAATTGTGGTTTTGTTTTCATTCAGTAATGTTTCTCATTTCAAGAGAACTTGGTTTTCGTTTTATGCTTCCATTTATTTGGTTTTCTTTCTATCAATAACTATGTTTACCTTTCGTTTGATTTTGAATGATCAAGTTTGATGTCCTTTTTTTATTTATTTTTGAATCGATTTTACTTATGTCTTAGTTACAAAATATGTACAAATCAAGTACTTTAAAACCGAAGAAAAAAATTTGATTACAAAGTAGGTACAAATCATGTAATTTCAAACCGAATAATCGAATGGGACTTGAGCCCGAAAGTACATCGGGCTATACCAATTCTTTGAAAATTTACTAACTTCTACCCGAACCCGATAGAATCCGAACCAAACTTTCATATAATCTGAATGGGGCTGATTTTGATAAACTCGAAAAGCCGAGATCCGATTGGACAAAACCGAAACCCGATTGGGACCCCGAATGCCGAGGCCTGTATAAGTTACAATTGAATTTACCAAATCTATCAATTCAATCAAACTACCAAACTAAGGAAGGGAGATAACAAAATCCAATTGATTTATTTTCTAATTGGCACATTAAGAGCTTTGAGGATTGTTGGTCGTACTTTCTCCCTGACACTAGTCGGTTTTCAAAATATTGGTTTGATCTGTTAAAAGCTGCCTATTTGAAGATTTGTAATGTAGATGTGCTATCAATAGTTCAGAACAGTTTAAAACGACCTATAGTTCTTGATATAAACTAGCAAACAACACAATTCATAATTTGAAAGTTCAAAAATCACATAGACATATTTCGTACAAAACTCGGGAGGAGACCATGATATTATTTCCAAAAACTTATACTAAAACTTAGGCATACGGAAAAAACAAAGATTGATATTTGAGTATCAAAAGGTGGTTATTCTTTATATGAAAGTTGTAAGTCTTATATAGTCCATGCACGTACGATTGATCGAGTTGAATAATAGCTTCTAGTTTTTTGTATTCTTTGTATCAGTGCCGCCATATATTTCAAGCTTAAATTTGGCATGTGATGTGCTTTAGATATCTCCAATTTTGATTTTTGAACCAAGTTCTTTTCTTTGAAACATGTTCAATAAGAATCTCTCTATCCGTAAGAGCATCTACAAAAATATTATTTAATTTTTAAAATTTTATATTTGAAGTTTCAAAGTGTTCTAATCGAAAAGTAAAACTTTAAACTTAACTTCAAAATTATTTGTATTTCCCATTATGGTCTTTATATTTGTTATAGTTAATTTAAATTCATATAACTTTTATAAATAACAAACACATATATAAAAATATTACAACAATACTAATTAACAAAATCTTACACTAAAAACTATTATAAATACAATTACATAATTAAATATTAAACTACAAACAAAATACCACATTATTGTTGTCTAATTATAGTTTTAAAATTTTAAAAATATTAAACTACAAGCAAATAAGTTTCTTTTGTAATATTCTTCTTGTTTTAAAATATTTTAAATTTTATTTTAAATTTTATTTAATTTTTATGTGTAAAACTTTAATTTATAAAAACTAATTTGAAATATTTATGAAATATAAGTTTTTTAAAGATTATACGATAAATAAGAAAATATTTAAGAATTATAAATGTAATTTGTAATGGTAAGGATCAAAATGCAAATAAAAAGATGAAACTTAAAATTTGAAGTTTTGAAGTTATATATTTTTTTTGGAGATGCTCTAAGCGATTGCCACTTTCCAAAAATCAAAACCGGAAAAAAAAATTACCAATTTCCTAACCGTTTGTTAACTTATGTGATTGTCCACTTCGGGCCGGTAGATACAACGATGAGAATCAAGGTTTGGGATGATGTTGCGATGTCACATTCTACTGTGACTAATCATTCGTTACTTGCGGAGATTGAAATGCGGTGTAACGTGATCGCAAGTGGCAACTTTAATTTTTTGTATAACGTTTTATCAAATTTTGATTAGTTTGTGTCTCTATCTTTATACTACTTTGATTTATGTGTTAAGGATCTTGCCTTTTGGTTTTCATATTGCTGTTATGTACGATGTGGCTTCTACTATTGTAATCGCTTAACCTAGTAATGAAAAAATTGGTGAACAAAAAAATATGTGCTTTAGATATCTCCAATTTTGATTTTTGAACCAGGTTCTTTTCTTTGAACCATGTTCAATAAGATTTTAACCAAGTTCGATTGCATAGTACCTGTCAACTAAACAAGTCTAGATCCCTAGATCAGAAAGAAAAATAATAAAATGTTTTGTTTTGGAATTTATGTATTATCTTTTGGATTGAAGAAATGCATTATTAGCATGTTCAACCACCAAATAAAAGTTGGGCTAATTTGCTTAATGAAAATAGCTGTGCATATATGAGATTATTGCGAATCATTGTTAAGAACTCCATATCAAAAATCTGAAAAGGCCTAAAATAATATATTAGAGATAAACCATTTATAAAAGTGATGTTATTAGCAGTGTGAGAAAATAAACTCACTAGGAAAAAGAATGAAAAATCAAAATCAAGGTTCCGACCATCGTGTCGCTGATTGCGGACAGTTCATGAAGCTGACACGAGGGTAGCAACTGACGTGTTCCCATCAACCATGATCGATCGCCCATAACAAGGTTTGCCTTCTTCCGCACGTGGGTTTTGTCTTTTTCTCACGTGCTTGTTCGGCGCCAAATTCGCTTTCGTATAATCCAGAAATCACCACTATTCTCAACTTCAACTACATTTGATTTTTCGAATTCTGTTTAGAAATATGCATAAATTCGGATAAATTTGGTTTAACATTCAAATCGATTTTGGTTTCGGTTTAGTTTGATAATTTTCCCATCCCTACATATAATGGTCCAACTATCCATGTTCTTTTACTAGTTCATAAGGATGAATAGTCATATGAAACCAAACAACCAACATTACTATTTTAAGAAGAAAAAAAAACAGAACATCAAATAGTAATGTTGGTTGTTTGGTTTAATATGTAAGTAGCTGTGTCACCTTCGCAGGCCACTCAAGCACGACTCAAACTTCGATAGTGGAACTATATGGGCCAGTGGATCCCGACAAAAAAGACGTATAGATGATGGTTTAAGACTTAAGTAAGGTTGGATTCAAACTTTAGGATTCCAATTTCAGTTTTTAGGACCAGATTCAGTTTAGTAAGAAACAGTTCTACCAGACAAAATTGGCTTGACATTCAAATTGTCTTTGGTTTGATTATCTTCGCCATCCATAAATGTAATAACTCATTTTTTCACTAGGATGAACGATCATATAAAACTCACACAACTAACATTATTATTTTAAGAGAAAGGATGGAAATATAACATCCGAAAGTTTGATACGAGTGCTTAAAAACATTGCTTCCCCGGTAAATTTTTCAAACTTGTAAAACCTTAGGAATCAAAAGACAAGGCATGCCTCACAAGTTTGTCTAAATAGTTGGACGAAGATCCATTTTTCCCCAAGCTTTTGTCAGCCATCTCTTTAAAGGCCAAGCACCTGTCTCTCATCCCATCTCCTTCAACTATCATTGCACTTTTTACTACCTTCTCAATCTCTCCCTTATTCATCATACTTCTCTCTAACACCTTCCCGACTCGCCATACATCAGCAATGTACCTTGCGTTCACAAGCTGGTCCGTGAAACAAGGCGTACATATCATTGGAACACCTTCACATATGCTCTCTACCGTTGAGTTCCATCCACAATGCGTCCAAAACACGCCAACCGCTGGATGAGCCAATACATCTAACTGATTCGCCCACTTCACAATTTTTCCCTTATCTCCAACGTTTTCCATAAAACCACAAGGCAATGAATCTAGCCACTCGGTCCCTCGGACCAACCCTGGCCTAACCACCCACAAGAAAGACTGTTTACTGTTTCTTAGACCCCAAGCAATCTCGAGAAACTCTTTCTCTTCTACATCTGCAAGGCTTCCAAAACTCGCGTAGACCACTGACTTTGGTTCTTGCTTGTCGAGCCAATTGATTGTTTCATTATCTTTTTTCTTTGTTTTCGGTGGGAGATCATTGTTATGTTTGTGAAATGGTCCGATGGGGAAGAAGGGAACATGGAAGTTGCTGCTCATATCTATGAGTTGGTCTCTTTCAAGATCTTCGAATGTATTCCATATGACTCCTGATGAAGACTTGACTCCTTCCACCATGTCGGTAATTATGCGGTATAGTTCATCTGGATCGTTCGTTTCTATTACCGGAAGATCCTTCACTTTCAGTGGTGGAAGCTCTATCACTGGATCATCTAGTCTAGAATCTGAATAAACAAATAATAATCTTTCATCCTTACTAATAAAAGGGACCTTTTGAGGCT
>NC_027755.1:30115781-30130696 GCF_000695525.1 Brassica oleracea var. oleracea | reverse complement strand
AGTTTAATTAAATATCTAAAACATTTATTCCAACACTCAACAGATAGTTTTGCTAAATATGATAACTAGATAGCCAACAAAATTACAAAAAATATTTAAATAGTAAAAAATATGTTAATTTAACGTGTTAAAATTTAAAAATAAATTTTAATTATGACATGCATCTTAACATTTATATAAATATATATCATAACCTAAATATAAGTAATTTAACAACTTAAATTAAAAAAAAAAAAAAATCCCGGGCGTAGCCCGGGTTAATCCCTAGTACTGCTAAAAGTGTCTAAGAAAGAAAATTTTAGATTCTGTGATCCGATAAGCATGGTTTATAAAATTTGGACTAAAAAATCAATATAGATAATTAATTAATTTACTTCAATAGTAACAGTAAGATAATTAATTTTACTTCAATAGTTATATATATATATATATATATATTACAATTCTGGGCTTAATCAGATTTTACATCAAATACTTGCTTGTTATTTTTGCTTACAAGCAGAATCTAACCAACTTGATTGATACTGATACAATCACTTATATATTAAAAGAAAAGCATTGTTATTTAATGCTTTTATACTATACTGTACACGTGGTAACCTCGCATCGATTTTAATTTGAACACGATGACGTGTCGGTTTCACAATCATTTAACAATTAATACGTTCACACACTAATTTTTCTAATTCCACCGGTAACAATTTAATGTGTTCACATTAATTTTTCTAATAAGTTCATTTTTTGTTTCTGCATTTTTAACATTTGTATTAGTGAACTGAAATTCTCTTTGTACAAACAACTGAATAATATCATTTTGAAAGAAAGAAAGAAATTACAAAATATTAAGATTCACATCAACTAAAATGTTGGAATGAGAATATATTTAAAAACTGAAAATTTCGTATCTTGTCGAACTTAGCCTTGGTTGAGGTTTATGTACACGAATGCAATAAATAATTGTGATTAATTATGAATTAAGAAAATTGAGGTAAAAACACCACATACAAAGTCAAATCTTTAGTTTAGCCAAATATTGCTTTTCTTTACGAAGTTTTTATATCATACCAAGAATTAGAAACATAATCAGATTGGTAGTAAAAATCATTAAACATAAAAGCTTTAAAAGAAAAAAAGTTCATGACATCGATTGTAAAACATAATTCAGGTGCCGACTGAGATATCCCATTATTTTCCACACAACTCTAACACTTTTCATTCGATTGTATTATGTTTTTTATTATATTTACCAATAATTTTTATAAGAAAATACATGTTATTGGTTATAGACTACGTCAGTTTGCAACATGCCCAACAATATTGACACAATGCCCAACCAGTTTATTGGAATTCATAAAGTATGGTTCAATAATCATATATGTTAAATAAGCTCAGAATATTTGTTTTACATTTATTTTATTTTACTTTATATTATTAGAAGAAAATAAGTCTGGGTAAAATATCTGGATCTGAAGAACCGAACCGAAGTAGATTTGATAGTAATACTAAACACTAGCTAAAACTGATTAAGTACCCAGATGGGTCTAAAAGTTTAATATCCAGATAACCAAATCCGAATCTGATCCAAACTAAAATATTTTGGATACCAAAAATATCTAAATCACAATTATATACTTAAATATGTTAATTATTGTAAACTTTATATCAATTAGATATTCAAAAATATGAAAATATCTAAAAATTATCAACATAGTCACAAGTATATATCTAAAACTAAGAGAAAATGTTCAAAATATTGAAAATATTTATTTGTTCTACATCCAAATATTTAAATTGAACTAATTTTTATGTAAATTTAAATATTTAGTCATATTATTCAAATTTTTATGTTTTATATTATTTTATTTTTGGATTTTGAGGATTTAAGTATATTTGGATTTTTGCTAAAAAAAATACATAATTAAGATGGGTACCCGGACTCGAATCCAAACCGAACCCGCAATGATTCGAACCAAATCCAAACCAAAATTTGTAAATATCGAAATACGATTTAAATTTCTAACTCTAAAATCTGAAATCCGAATAATCCGAATGGATATATGAATGCTCATCCCTAAAAATATTATATAACAAATCTTTTAATACAAAATATAATAAATAATCTAATAAATTATTTCACTTTGCGTAAGGCGCGAATTACTACCTAAAGAGAGAGTAAAATGTGAAATAGGAAATTACAATTTTCTTATAGGCTCGGATTGGTGACCACTAGGGCTCGGAGTGGTGACCACTAGATGAATGGAAAAAAAATGAACGAAATAATGAATAAAAGTCCATTTGAGGAATTGGAAAATAAGAAAATATGATTTTTTTTCATTTTGTTCCTCACCAGAATTGAAGAGGAAAATTTTTCTTTATAATTCCATTCAAGAATTTAGAGGAAAAGAGTGGAACCCGCATTTCAATAATTTGACAAAAAATTCATCACAACTGGTACAAAATCGGAGGAACAAAGAATTCACCATAATTTTTTTAATTCAACCGGGTCACCAATTAGAGCCATAATAAAAATAAAACTGAAAGAAATATCTACCCTCGTTTCATTCTTTTTTACCCACCATACATTAAATAAAAATAAACTCATAGATTGATTGCTCAGTTTGGAGATAAAAATGTTTACAATTTTTTATTTTCTTCACTTATATCTTCATTTTTCTAAGTCTTCATTCAATTTTCTCTATTATCAATTCCTCGTTTATTTCATTTGTTTTTCCTCTTCATTCCAAATTTCATTAAATTTAAATTGATAGATAATGGTATTTTACCTAGGATAGAGAAGTAACCCTTATCTCTAAGAAGAGGGAAAGCGGCAAAAGCACGAAACGACGCAGCGCCACCTGTCCTCAACACCACTCGACGTAGTCCAACCTCTTTGGCCGCATCCTCTGTGCTCCTCCCCCATATAGCGTCGGAGACCAAACAACAAACCGTCTCTCCTCCACCTACTTCCGCCGCAAGAGTCTCACGAAACGGTTCAGCGTACTTCTGTTTCAGTACACGTATGAATGAAACGAGGTCCAGACCCGAAGTTTCCGACCGAGAGGGAGGGTCTTCTCCTTCTCCCTCTTTCTTGTGAGAGATGGCTCGAAATGTGAAGTGTGGGTGTCTAGAAGGATCGGGGAAGTTGTGGGAAGTGTGGAGGATCGAGACGGAGAAGCCACGGTGGTGGAATATTCCGGCCAGTTGGATCATTGGGTTGAAGTGTCCCGGAAACGGTACAGGAAACATGATTATTCTCCTTCCTTTTCTTTCTTCCATATTTTTTCTTCTTTAACTTTAGGTTTTCAAGATGTATTTGATATGTTGTTGTGTAAGCTCTCACTACGACTAGAGACTAATATACTACGAAACACTAGTATAATATTATGATTACTGTGAATATTAGTTTGCCATCTGTGTAAAAAGTTGGAACAAAAGCCGGTGAAAATTCGACGGTAACCATGATAGTGAAACGTTCGTACGTTTTTGGACTTTTTCAAAATTTGCATGGTGGTCCTTTTAGACAGCTGCTTAGTTTAATGCATGTGACTGTCCTTTGTTAACACGTGTATGTTAGAAAACCATCACATCGGGATGACATAACAGTAATCAACTTTTTACTTGTTCATCAGTCAATTTCCCACTCCATTTTGCAGTAAATTATGGAGTGGGGTTGGAGATGCTCCAAGTAACTAAACATCCTCAAGATGAAAAGGAAATAAAGAAGATAACAATGCAATTTGTAGACAAGACTATGCTATTGAATGCCAAAGAGTGAGTCTAGGTCCATAACGGTTGGCGTAGATTTTTCTTTTGTGATATATATATATATATATACAGGCCCGTCTGACTCAAAGTAAATATAAGCCCTGTGCAAGCTCATTTCTTTTAAACCATATTTAAGGTTCACAGAAGAAGAGAGAATTCACTGTGACATATCCTTTTTTTTTTGCCCAAATGTGAATTTCATATAAATATGAGAAGAGTTTGTAACTGATTACAAAATGTTTTGAATAGGGAGTTAAGTCAGCTTAGGCAAAAAAATAAAAAAAAAGCTGAGCTAACAAGAGGTTTTAGAAGAACCGTGATGTTATCCGTTCGGAAGCCATAGCTGCATAAGAGAGGTGAAGGCTTTCAATTTCCTTTTCCCCAAGATCGTGTCTCTTATGATCGATAGTATTGAAGATAGCTGCTGGAGTACGAGCTTCACCATCATGTAGACGTTTGTTCCTTTTTCATTCCAGATGCTTGAGATCGTTGCTTGCGCAGCAAGTCTCTTAAGTGTTCTGCTTGCGACTGCATCGCGTATAGATAACCATTCCGAGAAAGCTGTCCACGTGTGGAAAGCTTGAAAGTGACATCCGAGAACTAAATCCCATATTGACTCACTGATTTCACAACGTAGGAGAAGATGGTCTCTTGTTTCATCAGTTGAGTTGCATAGACAGCATAGGGGCGAGACGTTCATACCCCATCTAGAGAGACGAGACCTGGTGTGCTATCCAAGCTGTGAAAGCATGCTTGGGGACATGACCCTTGAACCAAATATTTTTTGTCCAAAGTTGCGTTTGTCCTCTGTTTCTCAACACGTTCCATGTCTTTCTAGAGGAGAAATCTGTGAGCTCTTCATTGTCAACCACCCAGACATAGGTGTCCTCAATTGTTGATAGAGAGGGTAGTTGCAGATAAGTCAAATATATAAGGAGTTCCTCAGCCGCCTCTGATCGAGCACCAGGGAATATCCAACCAGCTCTGTTGCAAGCGTCAGAGACTGTTGCTGTGTTTGGGATTTGAAGTTCCCTTGGGGCCAAGATCCCCAAACCTGTGAAAGAGCGGTCCTAGCGGTGTCCAACAATCATGCCAGAAGCTTATGACTCTGCCATTTCCCAGATTTCCATGTTGAGGAGGAAGCGTTGTTTTCATCAACAGCCCATAGATTTTCACCCTTCAGTCTGTATTCCCGAGTCCAATCTGCCCAAAGTGAATCAGTATTCAAAAATAGTTTCCATAAAAGCTTCAGGCAGAGAGTTCTGTGACATATCCTCTTGCACAAATTTAGGCCCTGTGCAAGCTAATTCCTTACGTTTGGAAGAAGCAAGAAAGTGGTTCAGCCCAGGATTGAAATGCCTAAATAATAAAAATTTGAGAAGAGAGACTTCACTATGACATATCCTCTTGTGTAAACAGGGGGGATTGCAAGAGCAGATTTGAAGCGAGAAAGATTTGTTGCTAGGAATAGCCAAGAATCTGCTTCAGAAAACAATAGATTGAACAAAATCATTTTGAATCTGAGATCAAATGAAATTTAAAGAAAAAACATAAGTCACATTAGACTCAACTGAAGCTCTCTAGGCAGGTATATATAGTCATGAAATATATTACTTTTTGTCTCTTAATATATAGGCTTCGAAAGTGCTTGTTCTGATGTTCTCTATCATTTTTTTTTTGAGAAATTTGGGTGACATTTGTTGGCTCATCAAGTTTCTGTAGATAGTCATGTGAGCTCTTATTCTGAATCAGTTCCATTAAATTGGAATAGCGCAGTGCAAAAATGCAAATGAATTAGAACCTTAAGAGCATGATTATTGGGGTTCTTAAGGTGGGATTCTTATCGGAATATAAGAATCTGTCTCTAACTTTTAATTAAAAAAGTTAAGAACCGGCTCTTAAATAAGAGTTTTAAGAACCGGTTTTTATTTTTTTTATTTAAAAATTAAGAGACGGGTTCTTATATTCCACTAAAAATCTCACCTTAAGAACCCCCAATAATCATGCTCACCATTATCGCGGTTTCCAAAAGAGGTTTCTGCATGATTTTAGTGTGTGGGCCCCACTTGTTATTTAAAAAACGGTCCCCAAAGTCGCGAGTGAAGGATCGGTTTTGGGCCAGTTTTTGTACTGTTTGCGGGCACCACCGACACGTGGCGGCCCGCGATTGGTTCAATTTTTTTTAAAGGAAAAAAAAAGCGAAAAAAAAATTTAAGGACCCCATATCGGTATCATGCGATTATCGCAAAAAAAAACCAATCGCGGACCGCCACGTATCAGTGGGGACCGCGAACAGTACTTGAAACCAACAATAGTCGATCCTTATTAGATCACTTTTGGCATCGGTTTTATGGTGATATGCGGGGTCCGCCACTAACTTTTTCTCTAAAACCCCGGTTGGAAACCACCGATAAAGATGGTCTTAGTTCGTTTACGTGGAAACATAAAAGATTCTAAGAAAAATTTAAAACATTCGAAAATTATTAAAATGGTATTATTTTACTCAAATAAAAAAAGTGAGAGTAATTTAGAAAATCAATCATTTGTGATAAATCTATTAAATGAGGTATATCAATAACAATAGATTATTATTTTTAACAATATATTATTTTATTGTTCTGAAGACTCATCATCGTCCCATCCGAAACAGTAACGTTTTACTCCATCACCATCTACACGACACATAGGAGTTTTCTCGTCTGTGGACACTTTTCCCACCTCCCAAATGCATTCTCTACAATCTGGAGTCTCTCCCAATGGACTATCATCTCTTGCTACTGTAAATATATTAAAATAATGAGATCTGCCTCCACACCACGTAAAATGGCAACGAAACTTCGTACTTTTCCAAATGTTAACACGAAATCTGAAACTCCAGTCCTTATCCCAAGGGATATGGATCAACCCCAAATCATCATTAATAGAATTGCAATGTACATTCAGAACTCCCCCGTTCGCTAAAGTGTTGTGGATTACAACATGCTTAGGTGATAGAGGAAACAGGCAGCCGAGGCCCGATCCTTGTGTTTGTGTCCGACACAGTGTTTGAGACATCTAACCCTGATGCAAAAAGAATAAGAGTAAGATAGGAGATGATCATGAACATCGATATGCAATGAAGCTTATTAGAGAAAGCCATTGTTGTGTAAATCATGTGGACTGGATTTTTTAGACAAGTTCATATTGGTTCCCTAGTTATAGATATTAACAAAAAAAACAAATATCTTTGTGTAAAGGAATGTATGTTTTTAGTCCATATAAGTTTTTATTGTTTTCTTTTGAAGCTACACATTTACTTATTTTAAAAATATGAATTGTCAATTTTTGGTAAGATAATATATTATGATTTATAATTTTGGGAAGGAATAATTTGTTTTGGTCATGACTCATGACTAAAGACTTTTGACTTTTTAACCTATACTAATAAATCGATTTGTAGGAGGCGCTTCACGGCTTCCGGGTTTAAAGAGTGATCATTGAATATCATCTGCCACTATGTGGGAAGCTCTTCCCGAGTCTCTGGTTTTCCAACCTTTCACTTGGTATTCAAGAATCTTGCGATCAATGAACAATTTGATCTATGTTAAGTGTTTTTGGTTTCCAGAGGGATTGCTATTATCAGTCTTATCTAGCAAGTGGTGGTACTATGTGGCTTTCGTCATCTCGAGAAATTTCCAGGCTTAATATACATCTCTATCCCATGCAGGCTCATGGTGTAAGGAGGTTGGGGCAGACCCTTCTTTTTATCCTCATTAGGATGATTTTTCTTTTATCATAAGGCATCTACTGATGTTTTTATCGTTATGTACTCTACTCTGTTTTGAACTAGTTTGTTTTTCTATCACAAGTCGGTTGACTTGAACACTTTAATAAAATTACTCAGCCATAAAAAAAAACTATACTAATAAAATAAACTATTTGAAGATCCAAAAAATATCTACGATACAAAATAAGCTTAAAAAGAAGCAATGTGACATTATCCATAATGTAGTATTACTATTTCATATATAAAATATTAAATAAAGAAACTTGAAAATTAGAATAAGAAAATATACAACATAAGAAAATAATAATATTACATTTTTACATTTAGTTTTACAAAAAAAGTTGAATAAGTAAACTTGCCAATTAAAATAAGAGAATATACGAAATGGTAATATTATATTTTTATTATTTCCAGATATCAAAAACATAGCTATAAAACCCTTCTCCCAACATTGGTCTCACACCATTACCCCAACATGGTCCAAACTTATTTACCTTTCAATTTATTTTCGCAGAAAGCACAATTTTACGATATTTATGTTCCGTTGAAGTTCACAGTGTCTGTGTGTACCCGAGTGCATGGTCTTGCATGCTGGTTCGATATTCTCTTTGATGGAAGTTATTAAACCACCACAAACTTATATGTTTTGTCTTGCACTTACGATTAATATACCTTTACTGTCAAACAAAGAAATAGAAATGCTAACATGTTATGTTCTCTTTATATCCAACAGAACTGTGCAACGATGGTTATGACTGTTCATGCTGCACCAATAACCTTTTGGTACTAAATAGGATAAGTTCTCTCGCAGCCTATTCATGTCATGGAAGGGCAAGTGAGTCAAGTGACCAGTAATAGACTTTAATTATTTGGTCGCTTATAGTGCTCAACACTATAAGTCTAACTCTTATGTCAATTGTTCTCTCTAACATTTATCCTTTTCAATCATATCTTTTTTCTTGATTTGTTTCCATTTAGCTTTCTAAACAGCAAAAATGGTGGGTACTGGTGCCAATCAAGGTGAAATCCTCCACCCATCATCGTACAAAAACCACCAGTACAGCTGCAAGTAAGGGTTGGTTTTTCTCTTCGTAAGACAAGTAGGCTATGATCACTGCCTTTATCATCTTATAAGTGTGAAACTGCCAGACAGCTATCTCACCACTTCTGAATCCGTATGATTATTAAAAAAATTACATCTACACAGATCAAGAAGTTGATCTCAAACAATCATATCAAACAAGCATTACAACATGAGTTTACATTTTCTCGGTGCAGGACATACAAATACCGAGGGATGACTTGGAAAAGTAGAATTACTACACCATATCACAAACAATCTAACTCTGAAATGCAACTATGTACTTTGTGTTTCTTTCTCATGGTTTTACATATGTACCACATGGAGTTGATTTACCCATGCCTTAGCTTCGTTCTCTCCATTACTATACACGTTTAAATCTCAGTGACACACTTATCTCTATCGTATCAGGCAAGTTTGTATCTTAAAGTTTTGTAATTTCTCACATTTTTATTTGCTCCTGGACTGAGAATTTGAAAGAGGTTGAAGTTAGATTATACACACGACCACATTGGCAATGTGGCTGTTCTATACATAAGAAACGTGTGGGGTTTGAGACTCTGTCTGAGCTACAGAGCTTTAAATACTTAGAGAAACTTGTTAGATAACTCGAGGAAAAAAAGAGCAAACGAAAGATACATATTATCAGCGGCAGTGGAAACTATGGAAGAAAAACGAAACTTCTGAGGCAAGAGATATGTCAATTGCAATCTGCGGTTGGAGTAGAAAAGACAAGCTACCAAGATGAGAATATACAGAACATTACAGATACTAAGCGCTAACGAACAAAAAAATACAGTTAAATCAAAAAAATCTTTCAGGGAGACCGAGTTAGCAGAAGAGAACGTAACCGATGTTTTGAACAAAAGGGTAATGGATAAGAACAAAGAATAAAATTTAGGTTGAAGAAGCTTAATTCGGGTTTGATAGAGGTGATAGAGTTTGATTGATAATGAGATAGAAGCTTAGAGTCTGAAAAGAAAATAGAAATAACAAACTCAGAAGCAGTGGAAGCTAACCTAACAGGAGTGAAGAATGGAAGTTTTCCAAGGCTGCGTAAAATGGAAGTTTTATCCTTCCATCCTTATCTTTAATCAGATCAAAGAGGCGTTGAACATCCTCGGGTGTCTTCACTTCCTCCTTCAATCTTTGTAAATGATTGGTTTATTTCCCTGCACAAAAAATATTGTAGGAAAAATATATGTTTTTTAGTCGCATGAGTAACTAGGCGAGAAAATATGAGGCTTTAGCAAATAATCAAAACAAATATCTTATAAAATCAGTTTGAAAAATTAATAAGATAAAATAAATAAAACAATATTCTTTTGCAAAAAAACATTGTATAACTTGAATTTGGTGAAAGTAATTAACAAATAATAGTTTATTTAAAATTTTACATGATCTAATCCAAAATATAAAACTGCATAAAAACTAGAAAATAGTTATAAGAACGGAAAAAATAATCCATTTACGATATTTTTTTGACGTTTCATCAAAACTAGACCAATCGAAATAAAAAACGAAAGAAATATCGTGGATATTTTGTTTTTGTGGTTACCAAGCTCATTCTTACAAATATTCACATGAAAACTGAAAGAAAAACACAACAGTGATTATTACATAATCAAAACATAATTTAAAAAAAAATCTCCATTAATAAAGTAAAATTTTGTTTTCTTTCAAGAAAATACATCATCAAGTGAAGAAATTTATCACATTTGTATATTTATCAAATACAATTTATTAGTAAAACATGAATATAGTGTTATTTTCTCCATTAAGCTCTAATGAACTGGTGTTTCGCTGAGTTTAACCTTTCATTCTTATTCTTAGACTATGGTAATTATGATAGTTACATTTACACTTTTCAAATGAATGTTTTTAAATATAAATAAAGTAGGTTAAAATTATGTTTGACAAACACAAAAATTATGTAATTCATTAGATATTGATAATTTTGAGAAATCAAATTTAATTATTAATAAAAATTTGAGTTATAAACCCTCACTTAGTTTAATTATATTTTTTGATAATCATTTGATTTATTATCTATTTAAAGATTCAAAGGAACAAAACAAAATCACTTTTCAAAACTGAAAAGTGTGTAATGAATTAAATGAGATATCACTATCAAATATTCATTTGTATCTTTTTCACAATGTAAAACATTATATCTAATTATTACAATCTTTTGCGGCATTAAAGATTAATGCAAAATATTACAAAACACCTATATATGAAAAACTATATTCAAATAAATATATACTAAATTTGAAATATTTTTGGTTGTTTTTAAAATTGCTCACCCACCCTAGTAAAATTAAAGATTTTAAATCCTTATTCTGTAGGTTTAATTCGAAGAAGAAAAATTTACGTAAAAAGGTTATGTTGTAATACGGACTCTATATATTTTGTAATCGTTATATAAACTAAGACCATGATTATCCCTAAGAAACCCAATTTAAAAAAAAAAAAAAAATTAAAAGCAAACCAATCGCGGGCCGCCACGAGTCAGTGGGGCCCGCGAACAGTGTAAGAAACTCACTAAAATCGGTTCTTAATTAGTAGTTTTTGTAACCGATCCTTAAGGGTTTTGTGGGGGCCCACGCACTAAGAAACCCGCTAAGGATCCCGGATAATCATGCTCTAAGACTTGGATATGTATATAAAGAAAGTAGCTTAAAACGAAACCAGAAACAAGTGTTAGAGATATTAGAGGGGTGTCTGCGCTCCGCGCGGGATATTGGTTTATTGTTGTTGGATATGATTTTTTGGATGATGTAATTATGTGGTCAGTCTTATTTGCGAAGATCATTATTTGCTGTTTTATTGTGTTATGTAGTAGTAGGTAATATGTTAATGTATTAAGTGTATTTTTCAACAATGTGATGGTGTGTGTATAATAGTACTTGTTAGTGGTGAAATTAGCTTCTAATGTAAATTATTTTAAATGTTAATAACTTTGCACTTAGGCATTTATTGATTTTAAGATTGATAGTTTTAGCGTCAGAATTGTATTTTAATTTTTCACATTTTTGAACATTACTCTTTTAAGATGTTTTTTGTCCGCTCTCCATATTTTGACTTTGAGCTGTCACAATCTATGTAATTCGCTTACATTTCTGGTGTGTGGTGCTTCTCGCCATCACAGAGAAAAGACTCACATTCGTGTTCTTGTTTTTCCTGACATTCATCTCATGTGAGATTATCTGGTATTTGTTATAGATCATACTTATGAGTTCCCTGTTGTGCGGTTGTTTCTCATTATGTTGTAGGTTGTTTTGGTCAATATTGGTCCTCTTCTTTGTTAGATTTTAACTAATGTTAGAAACTACATCTCCTTGGGTTAGGTCAGAGTTCAATTGTCTTTGATGTTTTCTTTCTCTCGCTGACTTGTCGTCGATAGTCTATGCTCGTCTTGGTTTTCAAGATCTGGTTTTTGATGATCTGACTTCTATGCTCTTTTTCATAGCTCGAGGAGGACTCCACGGTTTGTTGATTTTGTTTCGTCTCCTTTTCTATATTTTTTCTCTCATCATGTTGCACATTTCATTGCTGTCCGCATTGCTGGTGGCTTTTTTTTGCCATATTTGCTACTCCAGGTTTGGATAGTGTTTTCTTCTGTGTATGCTCTGTGGGCTTGGAATGTTGTTTCTACTCTAAAGCTTGTGCTCTTGTTTCTCGGTGGTAGGCTTCCATTCTCCATCCCTCAAGTTGTTTCTCTTCTTCTCCTGCTTCTCTTTGTGTAGGTGTGCGGAGTTAGTCTTTGGAGCTTTGGTCTCTTCTATTATGAGCTTTGTGGTTCTTCGCTGGCATGGACGCCTTGTATGTGCTTGTTTAGTTTGTGAGGTGATTCTTACCTTTTATCTGGTGGTCGTGACTCTAATGCTTTAGGCATGTGTTTTCTTATTTCGTGGTGACTCTGGTCTCCTGATGATTATTCTTTCTCTGACTTTTTTTATTTTTTTGGTTGGTGCTTAATCGCGCTCTTTGAGCTCAGAGGAATGCTTTGTCTTATATTTTACTCTATCTGTTCCAAAATAGATGATGTTTTAGAAAGGTTTTGATGTTTCAAAATAAATAATGTTTTGATATTTTTATATTAATTTTAATTTTATTGAAAACTGTGTTGACCAATGATGTTTTATACTTATTTTTAAGGATTGGATGAATTAATTTTGGTTTATATTATTAATGTTATTTTTTAGAAAAAGTGTATACCTTAATTCTTGTGCATACACTCAAAACATCAAAGATTTTGGAACAGAAATAATATATTTTTTATATTTTTCTAACATCTAGTTGTTCTATCCAAGACATTATTGGTAAGATGAGGTAAGTTAGTTTTCTTTGTTGATTTTTTTCCAGCTCTAAATTTTTACTGAGTTAGTGTTACCATAGTATTTTACTTTTTCTCTTTAATTGTTGTGGAAGTTGTATGTTTAGATTATGTATTGTATTCTAGTTTTTTCTTATTAATTTGGTTATTTAATAATTTTTAATAGTAAAATAAATATATAATTTATAAATAAAATAATAGAAAATGGTAAAAATAATAATAAAAAATTATGTTATTTTCAGTCAAAAAATAAATTTAATATTTAAAATATATATATATATATATATATTTTTATTTTATTTATTTATTTTTTTATTCATCTTGAATTTTTAGTGACCAATAAAATAAATTATCAAATTTTATACAACAATGGTTAGTGCGAAAAGAGTAAATAGTACATAATTAGAAAGTATTTGGCTAAATTGAAATAATCTATAAGAAGAATAATTTAAAATGTAAAAAAAATATATATATGGAAAACACGTCTTATCAAACCCCATTGCCTCTTGTCAGAAAAAGCTACCTTCATATATATAGATGTCTAGATAAGTCCTAAGTTTGTGGAGAATAACATCTTGATAATGATGCAAGTATTGTAGATAAGTATCAATATTGTTGAGAAAATCTCGAGTCATGTACGTATGTACATAAAGAAACCTTCTCCAATGGAATAAGATATACAATTTTCCCAAATTGACTTATCTTTTTTTAACGATGAATGTTATAAAGCCACCAAGGCAAAAATTGCATAATGTTGCTACAAAAACTCAAAACACACCAATAGGCATCATAAGAAAATAGCCAGTATATAGAGGCTATTTAGCCAAGCAATAGTACACGAAGACAAACCGTTCACACCCCCAATAGGTGGAATCCGGTGGTGTACCTTTTCCAGATCATGTATGCAGTGATACATCTTCTGCAGAGATTAAAGGGAAGAGCCAGTGAGGGCCATTGTTGGCGATGTAGATTGGTACATTTGGTCAATGGTAACACTGCCATTTTCAAAGCTATCACATTCTTACTTGCTTGCGCATACTCCAGCGACCAAGCATTCAAACTATCCCAAACAAATGTTTCTTAAGATACAAATGAGACTGCACTGTGCAAAGTTCATTTTACTTCACAACTGGATGCTCTGCTTTTATCTACACTAGTAGCTTGAGTAGAGCTCAGCTTGATATGAAGAAAACTCTGTCAGAAACATGTCTTAATTCAATGAGGATAGTCTTCTCTTTCCTCTGCTGTTGAAATCCAAAGTTGAAGAAACCAAAACACTTGCTCAGTGGAAAACGGAGAGAAAAGTGTTATCCAAAACAAAGTTTCACCACCACTAGAAACTTCCAAAAGCACCATGAAGCAGAACCATAACTAGCTTAATCAACCAAGAACTACTTGATAAAACATAAAACCAAGCACATACACACCCGAGTCGGTGAAACCGAGGCAAGGGCGCAAACATAACCTCAAACACGGAAACCAGACATGGAGAGAGGTCTCGCAAACGCCACATCACAATTTGTCGCATCACAGCAAATCTAAACACCAAAATCGCAAAGCTGGAAGATTCAGCTCTGAGGCATGTGCTCAAGAGCACCAACAACCTGCAACAACGCACTAGACGATGCCAAACTTCCACAGAGTAAACACCACCCAAAGCCTCACCAAGACCACCTACGACTCCTATCCCGACAACACTATAAGAAAACGTGCCCATAACAACGAACATTTACGACGAAAATATTTCGTCGTAAATTTACATGGTGTTTACAACGCAATTACGAGGAATCCAACTTTCGTCGTAAACGCCATGTAAATTTACGACGAATAGATTTCGTCGTAAACTCCATGTAAGTTTACGACGAATGTACGTGGAATGAGAAATACGTCGTAATCATTACATCGACATTAACTTAGGTGAAAACGTGTATTCAATGTGCTTTAACTTACCTAATTTCGTCGTA
>NC_027755.1:30090631-30111786 GCF_000695525.1 Brassica oleracea var. oleracea | reverse complement strand
CTCGAATGGATAGCCAGCAGGTTCGTTTAGACTCTCTTGAGGATTTGCTAGACGTGATGGCCGTGGGAAACCCGGTTATGCAGAGAATGTTGAGTGAGAGACGAGCCGCTCTTGGAATGCCACCACGAGATCCCCAAGAGTCCGACCCAACCCGTCAACAGCCGAGCAACTCCACCAACTACTTCGAGAATATGTAGTTTTTTTTATTTTTCTGTTTGTATTATGAATTTAAATATTATTGTATGAATTTTTAAAATATGTTTTTCCAATTTCATATTTCGTTTTAAAATTTAAATTATTTTAAATTCTGAATATTAAATATAAATTAAAATCTATTATATACTAATTAATAATAATATAATAAGAAACGATGTAAACTCCTCGTAAACATTACATGGAGTTTACATCGAATGTTTACGAGTGATTAACATCGAAATATTTACGAGGGTTTTACATCGAAATGTTTACGAGTGATTTACAACGAAAGTATTTACGTGTGCTTTACATCGAAATAATTACGTGGGCTTTACGACGAATATTTACGTGTCGTTTACGACGAATCCTTTCCCTGCGCTTTACGAGGAATATATTTCGTCGTAAACGTAACGAGTCGTTTACAACGAAACCTCCGTTACGACGGACGTTTAACAACGAAACGTCTTTCGACGTTAATTCGTCGTAACACCCTGTTTACGACGAATTTACAACGAATACTGTCCTAGTAAAAAATATGTTTTCTTGTAGTGCAAAGCGAGACCTTTCATAGATAATAGATAAACAAGAAATGCCTTAAGAACAACGAGGAAAGAGGACAAAGATCCTCTCTCGGGCGGTGGCAAAGCCAAACCACCGAGGAAGGTGGAAGATCTGAAAAGTTGAACGAGGCGGCTAGGGCTTCCTGAACTAAGGACATATCTTAACAATGAGCTCCAAAATAACTTAAACACACAATTTTTTTTTGTAAGATTAAACACACAAACTTTCATTTTACTATTCATTAAAACGAAAACAAATCTTCACGTACAAAAAAGATAACTCATAACTCCATGGATTAACACTAACCATCAACACTAAGTTGACCACCCATACCCGGTAAAGCTCTACTTTAATTTACAAAATGTGCCATTTTTTTTAAAAAAAAAATTGAATATTCTATTAAAAAAAATCTAAACCAAAGAAAGACAACAAATTTTTTGAGCCTAAGTGGTCGCTTACTCTGCTTGTGCCATGGGTCGGGCCGGGCCTGGTTACATGGATTAACATTGACAAGTTCTTATCCAATCATTGAACTTAACATCTTAATTAATTTTTACACTTCATAAAACCATTTAAACCAATAGATCTATCAAGAAAATTTTGAAGCATCCCTTCCAAAAAAATCGAAGTCCAAAGACATGTATAATCTTATTTATAAATATTTAAATTTCAATCCAAAAAATATTTATAATATTTAAATTACAATCCAAATTAAAGCTAAGTAACCAAGAATTGTTAACGGAAACATTCCTATAAAGTAATTAATTAACTCAAAACCAATAAAATGGTAGAGATTCGAAAGGGTTCTTGGTTAGGTTATTATTTTTGGACTTGAGACTGCGGGAAGCTCACGGAACCGAACCCCCTTTGTCTGAAATCTGACGTGGCAGTATAACGGCTACTTTGAAGACACACACAAATAAAAAAGTTAAAAAAATAAAATTATAAAAACTCAGCAGAGAGACGTTGAGATTTGCATGTGAGTGTGACCACCCTCTTTGCAAAATTCAAAAACATATTAATAAGACAGAACAAAAAAAACAACAGAAACAATTGTAATAACCATAGATCTCGATGGACCACAACAATAACTACTAGTTTGATCTCTCTCCTTCCTTATACATTTTCTGGGTTTCTAAAAAAGTTTCGATCTTTGTTAGCAAAAAATGGAGAGTAGCTGTATTGGGTCTGAAGGATCTAAACGATACGGTGAGAGCAAACGAATCGTTGCTGACTCAGTGACCGAGTCAACAACTGATTCGAGCCTTAGCAGCTCTAGCTGCGGTGCTGGATCGAGCTCCGGGAGATCTGTATCTTCGCAGTCTTCTCCTCCGACGAAATCGCAGCTCCTTGGATGGCCGTTAGGGCAAGGCTCGTGGAGGAAGAGTTCAGGGAAGAAGATGACGAAGAAAACTCCGACCAAAGTCGACACCTTTGGGTTCAAGAGAATCGGAACCGAGACTTCTGGTTCGTTAGATTTAAAATCAATCTCTCTGTTTCACTCTGTTTCACTCTGTTTCACTCTGTTTCACTCTGTTTCATAAAACGACAGAGTTTTGACATTTTTTGAATTTTGTAGAAGTTGAGTTGTTGAAAGAGAGGATGGCGAAGCTTCTGCTTGGTGAAGACATGTCAGGATCTGGTGAAGGAGTTTGTCCTGCTTTAGCCATCTCAAACGCTATTACCAATCTCTACGGTACTTAACTTTGAAGCTTTGAAGTTTTATATGATTATTATTAACATGATTCTGACTTTTTTAACTTTCAATACAAAGCTGCGATTCTGGGGCAACAATGGAGGCTAGAGCCATTACCTAGTGAGAAGAAAACAATGTGGAGAAGAGAAGTCGAAGTTCTTCTCTCTGTTAGTGATCACATTGTTGAATTGGTGCCTTCCTTTCAAAACATCCCCAATGGAAGCAAGATTGAGGTATGTTCTGTAAGAATAAGTCCATGTCTGTTGGGTTAAGGTTGTGGATAGTTGTAACTGAGCAAGTGTGTTCTGTTTCTTCATTTGGTGGGTTTAAGGTGATGAACTGCAGACCAAGATCAGATCTATCTACTTGTCTCCCCGCTCTAAGGAAGCTAGACAATATGCTTATTGTAAGAAACCTCATCTCTTTCTCCTTGTGCATCTAATAGTATGTGCAATGGTGCGGTCTAACAGGGCCTGAATCTAAAATAAAAATAAGAATTTTAACAAAATAAATATATATATATATATGTATTATGGTCTAAACTTTAAATTTTTAGATATACTGCTAAATTTAGAGCTTATAATTTTTTAAAAAGTGTTTTAACATATATAGAATTATTAACTTTTAAAACTATTTCATTGCATCTTTAGATATACAGTTAATATTATTTTGAACATGGCCTAATAATAATTTGAAACTTCAGCTTAAAAGAGTTTTCTTCTTTGATGTCTTTAGGAGATATTAGATAGCTTTGATGGAACAGAGTTCTGGTACGTTGATCAAGGAGTTGTAGCTTCTGAATCCGCAAGGTCCAACTCTTTCCGTGAAGATGGAGACAAATGGTGGCTCCCTCTGCCACGTGTACCATCAGATGGACTCTCCGAGCAAACCAGGAAGAAGCTAGACCACACTCGAGATTTCACTAACCAAATCTTAAAAGCTTGTATGTCAATCAACAGCATTGCTTTAGCTGACATGGAAGTTCCACAAGCATACCTTGAAGCTCTTCCAAAGGTATTAATAATAATCAACTTTTAAAATCTCATAGGCAAGTTTCTAAAGTTGTGTCTGAAATGAATCACATTGTTTTGTCTGCAGAACGGGAGATCATGTCTTGGTGATTTTCTTTATAGAAACATCACATCAGATAACTTCTCAGCGGATTACTTGCTTGAGTCAATAGATCTTTCATCTGAGCATGCGGTTGTGGAGATGGCGAATCGAGTAGAAGCATCAATGTATATCTGGAGGAGAAGAGCTCATTCAAGGCATTTGATTTCACTGTATCGATCCACGGGTGCAAAACCCACTTGGGGGATGATAGTGAGGGAGATGATGATGAATCAAAACGATGGTGACAAGAGGCAGATATTTGCAGTTAGAGCTGAAAGCTTATTGATCAGCCTCAAGCAACGTTTCCCTGGACTTAGACAAACAGCTTTGGACACAAGCAAGATCCAGTTCAACAAGGTTTGTTTTTCATATCATATAGTAAAAACTCGATAAATTAATATTAGTAAATTAATAAATACGATAAATTATTAAATCTCATTCGTTTTGTGTTGAGATAGTGTAAAATATGACACAATTAGATTAAGTAATAAGATAATATTTTTTTGAAAAACCTATGCAAATATATGGTTCCAATATAACATAAATTAATATTTAACGTATACAAAGTTGATATAAATATAAATAATATTTGAGAGCTATACTTCAAAACATAACAATAGTAAGTTTTAAACCTTGAACTTTTTTGCAGGATGTAGGAAAGTCTATACTTGAGAGCTACTCAAGGGTACTAGAGAGTTTAGCTTATAGTATTGGTGTACGCATAGAGGAAGTGTTGTACATGGATGACATCAGCAAAGAAGATCATGATGATTCTTGTTCAGACAAGTTGAGGTTGTTGTCTAAAGAAGATGCATCAAGTAGGTCAGCAGGTTCATTAAGGAAGAGACTTTCGGTTCCATCTTTGTTCTCTGTGTCATTCTCAGGCACATCAACTCCTTACAGAACTCCATCATTCTCTGCATCGACTCCAACTTACTCACCAATGCCATTGATAAGCCCCATCAGTGGAGGAGGAGGAGAAAGAGCTCCGTTTCTCTCTAGGAGGAACATTAGAGAACGTTGTGGATTTGGTCCAAAGAAAGCGTTGGCTAACTATCTCCGGGGTTGAATCTGAAGAATCTGAGTTTTTATTTTATTATGTTATGTTATTGAATTTAACATATTTTATTATTTTGTTTCTATATAAAAAGCAATTCGCTTGTATGTTATCTCCGGGGGTTGAATCTGAAGAATCTGAGTTTTTATTTTATTATGTTATGTTATTGAATTTAACATATTTTATTATTTTGTTTCTATATAAAAAGCAATTCGCATGTATGTCTGTATGACGATATATTTGATCTACATGCACTTTATGTTGTTGTCATGTTTATTCTGTAGTTGTTGCTTCTCAGCCACTGGATCAAGTCTAGTGTGGCATATACTTTCGGATATATATAAGTGAAACAAAATACAAAAACAGAGGAGCTTCATACTTGTCTCATTAACTTAGCTCTCTCACCCCTACGATATTAAGTTAGTCCGACTCTAATATTCCTTTTAGGATGACACACCCTTGTAGGATGTTGAAATTGAAAAGGAAACAATGGTCTAGCGAGAACATCAGAAACTTCAAGAAGGAACTTGTTGAGTATCTTCAGTTGCTCTTCTCGCTAAAGACGCAACTATATCTATGATATCTTTGCCCAAACATTATTAATTATGCCCAAACATTACCACTCAAACTTTGATGAGAATATGTGTATATGTATGGACAATATCACACATTGGATAGGAGGGAGAACAAAACAATGATTATCAGACCTTTTCAAGAAATATATTGATCATGTGCTTGTTTATACTGGTAATATGTATATGCTTATTCATTACCATATAAACATAAAGTACTATTACAATTAATTATTCATAAAGCATCACATCACATAGACAATATTACAACCATTTATTATATATATATATCAGAAAGAGGCTTGTCTTAGTCCTGTGGTTTCCGTAAACAAAACAAAGCAACACGTCAAGAACAAGCCACTCTTCTTTTTACAATATATATATACTACACTCTTTAATTTTGTAGTTATATATAGTTTTTTTGTAACAGAGTTGTATATAGTTTCTATATGCTTTTTACTTGTTATTACATTTCATATTAAGATAGACCATGATGTCTCTTAATCCCCTGCAAAATGGTAACAAAGATTGGATCATAGATATATCAGTACGTATAAACATCGGGTTATTTATTAACTTAACATTTTACCCCCAAAAAACATCGGGTTATTTGACAAGCTGATATTTGTATCCACTATATTTGGATTTTCTTTTTTTATTATTAGGTAAAGAAATTACGAAAAGCATAAGATCTTACATTCTTACGTAATGCTTTTGGCGCATCTATTTCATTTAGTATATAGTATATGGGTACCTTAGCAGTTGCTCGAAATCAGGATTGCATGACATGCAGTGCATGTTAGTAATAAAGCGACCCTGCATGCACCAAGATAAATTATTTTTCATAAATAAAACTGATAAATTGTGCAAGAGAATGTAAAACGAACCTTGTCAGTAATTATTATATAATCGATTACCAAAAAAAAATTATTATCTAAATCTTTAGATATGGATAGAATGAAACGATACCTTCCCACCAGTTTCCTCTTGATGCGCTTTTGGAATCGCCTTCATCTCCATCTTTCTTGTACTGCATAATTAGTTAAATAAAAAGGAGAAAAGCAAAATCTTGAAATTAATACGTATAGAGAGTACACATGTAAAGCGTATAAGTTTTGTCATTCACGCAGGTGAGGTAAATGTTAATACGACTTACAGTATCTTTGGTGGTAGTCGTTGTAGAGGAATAGTTCTCTTGGCCTCCATAGTAAATGGATGAGCTCAAGTTGCATGGTGGTTCTGTTTCCTCATTATGGTAACTCTTTTTATCCTTTTTGTTGCTTCTTTCTCCTCGTTCACCTACATGTTAATACCGCAACCGTATTAAAGTTTTCGGTATGAGGGAAAAAGCTAAGCTTAGGCTGTCAATAGAATTAGTCAAATATGTAATAGACTCTTGTCTCATTAAGGTTTTTCCAAAAACAAGATGATTCTATATATCACAAATACTTAAAATAATATTTTAACTGTGTATAAGTTGAATATTTTTACTATTTGAATCGCTTACAGTAACCAACTATTATTGTAATAGAGAACACAACCTTGATTTGAAATTTAAAAAGCTAAAAAGGAACCTAACCTAGCTAGTTGTAATTATATTTTACCAAAAAAAAAATCATGAAATGATAAATTACTTGGAGATTGATACTTCGCATGTCCACCTTGACTTGCAAAGTCCATTTGCCTCCCCCACATCCCCTTCTAGTCCACAGCAAAAGAAATTTAATTAGAGAGTAGATCAGCATGATTTTGTATATTAATCTAGAGCCCGTAAAAATATGTAACATGCATAAAGTTCAGAATGATTCATGTATGCCTGAAATGAATAAGTACCTCAGAGGGTCGTGGGAAGATGGAACTGAACAATCCAGTGGTTGATGAAGAAGGCGAAGAAGAGACTCTTGGACCAAATATATGATCAAAGGACGAAGAAGATGAAGAGGAGGAAGATGGAGCAGCAACAATCTTCTTCTTGTCCATGCTAAAGTTGTGTAGATGGATATGTATGTATGCAAAATTTAAAGGGTTTGTTTTCGGAATATGGATTACGAAAGGGGCCTAGGAATGCCAAAAAGAAAAAGGATTAAATTTTGTGAGAGAGGCGAAGAAAGGAGAGAACATGTGATGAAACATAAGAGAAGACACGTGAAGATTTCACAGTTGTTTTATGCGACTCTTATTAACAGTCGTGTCTTCATATTTATAGTTGAAAACTTTGACTACATCTGTGATCTGTCTTTTATATAAGTTGAAATTTATAGTTTACTAAATTTTAAATCGAGAATAAAAAGACACGTAGTAGATCGGAAATCTCGTAATATTAAAGTATGTGATTCGAAACAGGATCCGTTTTAAAACTTTGGGAGCTAAAGATAACTTTATTTTAAAAATTAACAAATTTGTTTTACAATTTTAAAAATATGTGTATATTAGCTTTTGTAAAATTTATAGTTGAATGTCAATATTTTATTTAGTTATGACTTGGTTAGAAAGTGGTTTGTATTCAATATCAATGTGTGTGATGCATTTTCTATGAGGTTATACCTCAAGAATAACTCTCTATGCCGATAGTGTCATACTGTTGAACCCACACTATGTGTGGTTGTCGAGGTACGTTTTGACTTCGAACTTAGCCTAACTGCTTGTGGAATTCATTGCTTGTTTGATGGGCCTTTTCGATCTAGTCAGGCATCAAAGAGGGAATATAATTATCTCTCTGTTAAGTTGGACTAGTTTTGTGTCTAGTTATGATTTTTTTCTAAAATAGTGAGAATACTCTCCAAAAGGTTACGCGGGACGTACGCTGCCAAAAGTGGTAATCGTATCAATTGAAGTAGAATCCTCGAAATCATTCCCGTGAGGGACATATTGCGTGCCCACACTAAAGTCAATGAATATTTTCGAGGCAGATAATATGCAATTTGTTTTCCAAAGTATTTGCAAATGACTTTTCGTCCTAGAACATTGTAGAGAATAACCTTTTGCTCGTTGTGAAGTTTGTTATGTTTAGTTCGGTATAGTTCCATCAGAACAGAATATTGCATATATGAGATTATACTTTTTGTGTTCAAAAATGAGATTATACTTTTAAAAATCATAATTTAAATGTTATGTATGTGTTGTCTATTCTGTTTTTGTCACGTTCGTTATATTTAGGCAGTACGTGTTTTCTCACGTTCGTAGACACCATGCATGTCTCATGTTTCAATATAATTCTTAAGTCGTATCAGCTGAAAATCATTGTTAAGAGACTGACATATATAAGTAGGATCATTGATGTAAAACAAAATAAAATTTTGACGTGTTTAGTTTATAAACAACAAAACACTGAAGAAACAACGACAAAAATGATGTTTATATGGAGGTTTAAAAAGAGGGGGGGGGGGAGGTCGACATTGTATATCAATCTAATGTTACTGATCAATGCTATAGTCTGATGAGCGCAAAATAAAATAAAACTGTATATATGATGGGGAATATAAGTATATAAAGGACCAGATCAAGGTCAAGTTAGATTCGCTAAAGTGATGTAAGATTCATCAATAACAAAGGGCTGACTCTATTGTTGTCTTCGCAATTTGCAACTTGTGATACATATCAATAATACAAAACAAAAGGAACTTGGAATCAACACAACACAAAAAGGATACCAAATATTGTATTCGATATATATATATATATATATAGCTATCATATACATAGATAGACACAAGAGCATTTTTTAAAATACCACATCTAGAGTTTTATTTTATAAGATTACCATGCAAATTTTAGCAAAAAAAAAAGATTACCATGCAAAAACAAAAAATTCAAAATACCATAAGGTTTAGGAAGAATTTTTATCAGTTCAAGAGAATCTTCAAAAGAAACTATATAACTTCAAATATAAAGCTTTTTGCTCTCCAAAAAGAAACTTCAAATTTGGAGTTTTAAATAGTGAAACTTCGTACTTTTGAAGTTTTTTCTTTTTATTTGCATTTTGGTCCTTATAATTAATTAAACATCAGATTTATGATTATTAATTATTTTTAATTTATTTTTTTAATCCTTAAAACTTTTGTATATCATAAATATTTTAATTTTGTTTTTACAAATACAAATTTTACACATAAAATTAAATGAATTTTTTTAAATAAGATTTATAGTATTTTAAAACTAGAATTAGACAACAAGAATATTACAAAAGAAACTTAATAAAAATATTTTAAGAAAATACATGAAGATATAATTATTACACAAATTTATATATTGCAAGAATTTTAATAGTCTAGTAAATTTGCTCTGGAACCTCCAAAATCTCTAAAATATTGTCCAAACAAATTTTGTGTAACCGAAGATGAAGCATTACATAAATAATTTTATGGAATAATGTGGTATTTTGCTTGTAGTTTAATATTTAATTATCTATTTTTATTTATAATTTTATAGTTTAGTGTAAGATTTTATTAATTAATATTACTTTAGTATTTTTTTATATGTGCTTATTATTTATAAAAGTTTTATGGATTTATATTAATTAAGACAAATATAAAAACCATAGTGTAAACTACAAATGATTTTGAAGTTAAATTTGAAGTTTTTCTTTTGGAGAAGAACACCTTGAAACTTCAAATATAGAGTTTTGAAAACTCTAAAATAGATAGTTTTTTTGAAAATGCTCTAAAGTTTATAATATACTCCCTCTGTTTCATAATATACGTAGTTTTGGCTAAAAGCACGAAGATTAAGAAAATTATTATGTTTTTAAAAAGTATTTTATAATAAATATGTTAGATATAATTTAACCAATAAAAAATAAGTCTATTTAATTTGATTGGTTACACTGTATTCAATAAATGTAAAAATTACGTAGAAATACGAAAACTACTTACATTTTGAAACAAAAAAATTTTCCTAAAACTATTTACAATATGAAACGGAGGGAGTAGCATTTTAAACACGATACTAGATTCTGACTCGCCCTTGAAAAGGCAGGTATATATTTTTTTTTAATTTTTTTGAGAAATTTAATTTTTATATTTGTGTTATTTTTTGTAATTATATTAGGAGAATTTCATGGTACCACTTTTCATATTTACTACCATTAAAGAGACATTTTCAAAAATACATTCTTCATTAAGTGGCAAAAGACTCTTATATCCTTGTTTTCTATATATATGATAAATCATTATTAAAAAATATATGTTTTCGAATTATAATTTTTCAAATTCAAACTTTTTTATAATTTTTTTTTTGAATTTTTTTCAAAATTTCTTTTTGAAAATCGAAAATTACGTTTGAAACTATTTTTTAAAAAAATATATATTTTTTTAAGTATTTATTTATATATTTGTTAGAATCCTAAATTTCACATTCCAAAAATCACACCCCTCATAAGTGTCTTTTACCTTTCATTAAAAGTGAAGGTAAAAATGGTTAGTGTAAACATGAAAAGTGGTACTATGAAAATGGTATTTGTGAGAATTTCTAATATTAGTTTAATTTAATATAATTTTTGGTAATTATATTAAATATGACAAGTTACATAATTATACACTTATGCCATATGAATTTCAGAAATTATTTTTAAACTTTATTCCTAAAGTGTGCAATATATTATATTTTTTTATTAGTTACTTAACATAATTAGTCAATAATATTCATATCTAAAAAACTCAACTCGGAATCAACCCTAAAATCAAAGTCTCGTACTCTATAGATCTAGCCTATATACTCGAACGGTTCTTAAAATATTATATCCGAAAACCAATATTAAATCTAATATGTACCAAAACCAAACAAATTTTTTGAAAAGTGTTGGAAAAACATAATTTGTAATATATTATTTATCGAGTATTAATTTATAGAGGTTCTACTGTAACTAGGTACCAAAAAGAAGATGACAAAAACCTCTAAGTATAGACAGGAGAAAAAAAAAATGGTGGTTACGTCCACAATACGATGTTTATATTTAGTTCATGCAGTGGTGCGATTGTTATGCTGAAGTAAACATGGCCCAGCCCGATTATTATGCGTGGTTCCACAATTTCCTAGACTATATATGCGAAGTGATTTTATCACATGTACTTTCTACAATCAATTTCACAAAACAAATATGACATGGCTACTGAAATTGATGACATGTTTTATAACTTAATATGACATGGACAATTGAATTTAATGTTAATTTATATTTTTGGTAAACTTTTTAAAATATGGTAATAACTCATATATTACATTTAATGTCAATTTATATTTTTGGAAAATTTTTTCGAATATGAGAATAACTCATAAATCATCATTAAAATATATATATTCAAATGTGGCATTATAAATTTCAAAATATAATTTAATTATATGTTTTTTAATTAAACAATTTTATTGTTAAAATTTTCAAAAATGTATACAATTTTTTTTAGAAAACTATAAAAATTTAATTGTAAAATCATTATTTTCTTATATGTCTACAAATTTTGTAAATATTGTTTAATTTTAATTTTTGGTAATTATGCAACTTTTACAAATTTATTTAATATATTTAATTTCAAATATATACATGCATAGTCTTAAATATAATTTTTATGTTTAATTAAATCAAATTTATATTAAAATATTGATACGAAAAAGAAAATTTACAATATAAACAAAATTTTATTTTAAAATATAATTTATATTTATTTGTTAATAAATATTTTAACTGCACATGGTGCAGGAAGACACCTAGTATATAATTACTAGATTAAGAAATGTGTCTTGCGCGGAATGAATGTTGTATATAGATACTATTTTATGTATTATTATTTATTTGTGTTTTTATACTTATATTAAAATAGTAAGAGGTCAGTGACTATTATATATAAAACTAAATTGGTGTGGACATATAAATCAAAATAATCATCGTTGTTTAAAATTATTTTATGGTAAGTAAATCAAAATAATAATTTTTATCTTTTATATTGTTTAAAATTAAAATTAAATTGATATCAACATCAATGTATTGTATATTTTATTAATATGACTATTTATTAAATAAAAAGTTTCTATTCACATGGTTTTATGATCATTTGTATTTTTATAACAAAAAACTGAAACATTGATAACAAAATTTTTAATATGAAACTTTTAATATTTTTTACTAATTTATAATCATTTTTACAAATTCAATAAAATATTAAATTCTTAGTATTTGTTCAATAAAAATTTTGAAATTTAAATATTTATACATTTTATATAATATATAATTTAATTTAAACGATATTAATATAAATAAACATATATATATATATATCTTGTTATAATTTTATGAATATTTCTATCTTGTTATAAATAAAAATTAAACCATTGATCACAAATTTTCAAAGTGAGATTTTTTTAAAGTTTATTAATTTATATTCGTTTTTAAAAATTCAAAATATAATATATATAGAAAAATCAAATTTTATTATTTGGTTAATTTATTGTCTAATTTATTTAAATCATAATAATATAACAAAATATAGAGGATGTATAAATTATTATCAAATCTTTATTATTTAAAATCATTAATTATCATATATATTTTGATTAGATTAGGTAATTCCATATGTTCGATTTAAGGAAATAATGAAGAATATATTTATGTTAATAATTAATTATATGTTTAGGTTAATGAAAAGTACACTATATGTTTAGATGGACCAACTTATTTTTTTAAATATTTTGAAACTGATTCTCGTGATGACGTGTGTCATGGTTCAAATGTTGTAATGTTTCTCTTTTAATATATAGGGATTATATATATATTTAATCTAATATTTATTAAATAAGACATCTTACTCATATAATTTTATGAACGTTTGTATCTTTTTATATATAGAAATTAAATCATTGATCACAAATTTTCAAAGTAAGATTTTTTAAAAGTTTACTAATTTATATTTGTTTTTAAAAATTCAAAATATAACATATATAGGAAAAATCAAAATTTTTATTATTTGGTTAATTTGATTGTCTAATTTATTTTAATAATATTAATATAAAACAAAAATGATCGAGGATGTATAAATTATTATCAAATATTTATTATTTGAAATCATTAATTATCATATATATTTTGATTAATTACGTTTGTTCTATTTAAAGAAATTATAAATAATATTTTTATATTAATAATTAATTATATGATTAGTTTAATGAAAATCATATTATATGTTTAGATGGACCAATTTATTTTTCTAAGGATTTTGAAATTGATTCTCATGATGACACGTGTCATAGTTTAAATGTTATAATGATTCTTTTTTTAATATTATATGTTTCTTTTTTAGTATTGCTAACTACATCCTGAATACAAATACTGCAACTGTATAACAAGATGACTTGTTCATAAAAAGGAGACCATAACTATATATTGACATGGAGAATGCTAAAGAAAGAAGCATAGCCACATTTCTCGTATATAAGAAATCAAAAAGGCATAGCTGAACATATATTCTCTCTGCTCCTATAGTTCGAAAGTTGGGACCAAACTGCCAATACGAATCAGTGATCTTGGTTGTTTTATTAAAAAAAAAAAATCTTGGTTGACATTACATTCATTTTCTTACACGTTACTCAACTATTGGATGCTATTCTTTTGATCAATTCTGGATAATTACTTTAAATTACAGTAATCCAATCTTAGCTCCTCCATGCATCTGGTGAATGGGCTGTTATCGATAAGGAAACTAGTGACGGGCCCTTATCAGTAAGGAGATTACTAACGGGCTGTTATCAGTGAGGAAATTAGTAATGACGCTTAAGAGCACCCACATCGGAGAGGAGAGAAAGTTTGGTACTGTAAATCTTGATATAAATAGAGGAGCAAGCTTTCGTAGAACACTCACGCAGCAATGTGGTGAACACAAAGCGAACTATTCTTTCGCCTTTTACTAAAGAATACCGTGTGTTCTCCATTCTTAAGTGGGATACGCTTATTTTTGGAGGGTTTCTGCCTTTGTGTGGAACCCAACATAACTCCTAGTTACAACTCTTGTCTTGTCTCACAGCAAGTTAACATTTTTGAACGTTTTTGGCAAATGGTTTTCAATTTCGTTTTATTAGTTCAGATCAATGGATCTAACTAATAGCCTCTGAGCAGAGGAAATTTTCATGTTCATCAGTTGTGGATCATTTGCATCATACTTTCATTTCATCAATCAATCAAATTCCATTGAGATACTACGAACAAAGATCAAACAACTCATATCATATACTTTATCCCTTCTGGTAAAAAAAAAACATCATATCCTTTGCAAAAAGTTCAACAAAAAGCACTGTGTTTGTTGATGACATGGACTATTAACTAGGACTGTAACATGTTAAAAAGAACTCACTGGATATAACCAAAAATACATATAAATTTTCTACTATAGTTTCGTATATTATCCTCCATCCTCTGCTTTTACAGTTTTGACTTTTCACCAAAAATAGACCTAAGAATTCTACAACATAAAAACCTGCCTAGAGCTTTGAGGAAAGATCCATGAAGTAAAGCTTGAGCGTCTCGTATGTCATGAAGCAAATCCCAACACCAGGAACCACTTTGTAGTACTCCGGAAGAATCCCTCTGTACAAACCTCTCACTCCTTCTGTCTTGATAATACGCTTCAATGTCCCGAACAAACCCGTCTTGTACACAACCGCTCTCCCACCAATGCCTTCTAGCTGCTTCCTTCTCCTCACCAGATCCAATGGAAACGTAGCTGCGGTTTTGGTTCAGAAACACAACACGTTATATCACATATGCATTGATTCTATGAAGTTTCTACTACTGCTTATGAATGCAACATGAGGCAGTCTCATTAGGATAAACACACAAAATCTGTAGTAAACTGAACAATCTGTAACAGAAGTGAGATCAGTTGTGTTTGATCAAGCAACTGTGAGACTAAACGAGAAGCATGCCCAAAGAAGTAAACTCCTCACACTAAAAAACACTAGAATGCTTGACGAGTTCTAGAGAAGGTCATAGTTGATCATATCAATATGCTAGTGACAGAAGCATTCATACGAGAAGCAGACAATAGTTTTTCATTATGTGGCCACGGTAGAAGTTAACCATGTCCACCTATTATGCATCAACAACATAGAAACCATAGAATACTGAGTTGAGACAATTGATGTGATGAAACTGATGCTACTGTTAATATAATTAGCATTTAAGAGAAAGGCATAGATAGATAAGTTACAATCAAGTCCCCATGGCGACCAAGAGAGATAAAAAAGGTCAAAGAATAGCAGAAACAACTCACCTGTTGAAGATGCTATGCCTGAAAGACTTCCACAAGCTAGACTGACCACTACAGGAGAATCATGAGGCCTTAAAGGGAAAAACAAAAATATTAGGAGACATCATAGTTTAAAAAAAGCAGAACTGAAACTTCGAGATGGAGTTATTACCTGTTTGACATCCAATAAGATCTCAAAGATTCATACGCAGAAAAGCTAATGGCAATACTAGGCCCAACACCCTGTATCAAACCAAAACGAAATCTAAGGAAGGATATAACGTTTATGATCATTTGTTCATCATTGTTTTGTTGTGGGAAAATACCACAAGCGTTGTTCCAAGTCCCTTGTAGAGCCCCAAGATACCTTCATCGGTGCTGATAGTGCGCAGCGTATGCCAGATACCGGTATAGTAGATTACTTTTGTCTGCCATCCATTCAAAGAGTCAATACACAGCTAATGCATGCAACAATGCTTCAGCGATGAAGAAACTGCAAACCTGAGCAGCAAGACGAGTTCTAACGAGATCAAGAGGATAAGTAGCAGAAGCAGCAGTGATACCAGCCAAACCACCGGCTACAAAATGCACAAACACGTTTGAGCTTATACTCTCCCTGTGGTTTTCCATCCCAGTTACCATATACAGGAACTGAAAAAGAAAAAAACTATCAGCACCGAATAAAACTTGTAGATAGATAGATAGATACAAATTCTACAGACCTTCTTGTAGTGTTCATAAGTGTAGAAATTGACGGAAGAATAAGGAAGGCGATGAGCGATGGTAACAAGGTTCCCTTTCCAGAAAGCCTTGAGCCCTTCTTCGTTCAATATCCGTGAAGCCTCGTGTAATATGCTCGGCTTTTTTAAAGCTGCTGCATTTGTGTGCATTCCTTGTACCTAAAAACACACAACAACAACAACACGGTGTCTTAATCAAGAAGCTGTCCACACACAAACAGTGCAGCTAATTAAGATAAAAATTGAAAGGTTTGATTTTTCTTCTTTTTTTTTTATCGTTCCCCTCTCCGAACCTGGAAGAGGATGGTGAGGCGAGAGAGAGGGGCGGTGCAAGTTTTGCTAAAAGCTCCGGCGATTCCTCCGGCTAAGAGCTGAGAAGCCGATTCGATGTGAGATCTCTGATCTTGCGTTAGACGATGAGAGGAGGCTTTGTTGCCGACGACGCTTTGACCTGAGCTTACACTGACCCTAGCTTCCGTCCGCATCACCATTTTCGCCGCCGGAGAGATTATACAATACCCACTTGAAAAAGATTCAAACTTTGATGAAGAAGAATCGGTCTAGAGATGTTTGAAATGGTGTTTGCTTTGGTCTGTAATCTCTTCTTTTTGTATGCCTCTTTTCTCCAATTTCTTTTTCTTTCTATTCGGTTACTTCTCTCAGCTTGTACGCTTGTTTCCAACGCCACACCCACCCTCACGGCAACATTAAAACGACTGCGTTTTTTGATGCAACGAGCGGTTTGCCGCCACGTGATCGTTACCTCTTTCTTCAATTGTTTTTTTACTTTTTACCTTTTGTCGGAATATGGTTGCTCTGTAATGATTTACAGTTGCTTTTCCACATCCACTCGATCTGAAAGCCGGTTAGGTGGTACGAATTTGAAAACGTTGTAAGAAGAAGATATTTATCGTCACCTCTCCTACTAGACCAGCACGTGTTTCTTGTTTATAGAAAACATCTTTCTTGGTTATGAGTTTTCCTTTCCCTCTAAACGTAGAATTAGGATCAGAGCCGGTCATGGACCAAATATAAAACATTCGCTTTAAATCTCCAAAAATTTTGAATTTTTTTTATATATATATAGACCCCAAAATTTGTAGAATTTTTTTTTTAAAAACCTCTAAATTATTAAAATATTTACTAAATCATTTAAGGCCTTCAAAATTTCAGGACCTGTTCTGATTAGAATCAGTGGTGTTCTTAAAGAGTACAGATCATGAAGTTGAAAAAATAAATAAAAAGGTTTACGCATTCATTTCTTAATTAATCGCAAGAGATCACCCACTAAATGTAACGAACCAGTCACCAACACCTAACACACACCAACAAAAATACACAATAAAAATCTCAATTAGACCAAGGAGAAAAATGCATAATTCCTAACACGTTTTCCTTTTTGTTTACCTGAAAACGAACTTGTTGACTCCGGCGAGCACTGTCCCTGAGCCAGTCAACGGCCAAAGGAAGTGAAGAAAATACCAAACTCCTCTCTTCTTCTTTGGAATCACTTCTTGACTTAGTTTTTGCTTCACCACGTGCTAAATTATCCCAAAGCCTCTTAAGACCGAACTGCCACGTTATGGAGTCATCAACACGTTGCTCAATCTTTGACCGAGATCCCACTTGGTTGTATACAGACATGTTTGGCACGAAAACTGCTTTCTTGAATTCAACTCCTACATATCATTTGAATTAAACAACATCATTTTTTTTTAAGGAAAATCAAACAACATCTTATTAAGAGGTTTCTTGTGAAAGCCTAATCTCATAACATAAAACAAACCTTGATCAGTGCATTTAGTCCTTAATCTTGGAAGAAGCAAACATGGATCACGAACAGACATACAATTGAACAAGAGTATCTGCATATATTGTAATGCCAACATTATTAGATCAAACCAGAAATTTTTGAGATTGAAGACAAACTCTACCTGCTCTGATCTTTTCTTGTTTCTTTCTTTGACCTGTTGTGAAAACCAAGTAGCGCAAGCTTCCATGCTTTCAGGACTATGAGCTCCATCAAGGTAAAACACAATCTCTTCAGGTAGTTCTGAATCAGGCACAATCATAGCTCGTCCCATCAAATAAGCATTTGACAATCCAGAGATGAATCTTTCAGGTAAACCGTTCTGTATTCAAAAAGTAATAGTTAGTCACTCTTACTCAAGAATGTTTTATTCATTGTTTCAACGTACTGTATCATCATTCTTGTCCTCAATACCAATCTTCTGAAGAAATGTAGAGCACAACGCAACCGCAAGACTAGCGTTTAGAAATTGATGTTCTCCTTGTAGCCCTAGTCTTTGACTAGAGTCCAATGGTTCCACCACTTGAAGCTTCACCTGAAACAAGTACTAATTAATAACCTTACATAGGCCTGCGGGTTCGATTCAACATAAGTCTTACCGAATTAATCTGAAATAAAGTTTGGTTTGGTATTCAATTTTAGGAAATCCTACGAAAGTTTTTAATTTCGGTTATTTTGGATTAATTTTGTTAAAATTTTGGATAAATTCCGTTAATTTGGTTACTTAGGTTCGGGTTTTGGTATAGTTTGGATAGTTTTTTACTTAAGAAAAAAGCCAAAGTAACCGATTGCCGAACCAAACAGAACCGAAAACCAAAGTTTTCAGAAAACGTACCAAATTGAATCGAAATTCTCACCAAACTAACTGAAATTTCGGTTCGGTTCAAAATACCAGGCCTAACCTTACATATCTAATGATTTGGTTGTTTTGTATAGCCCCTTATACCTCTAATTTTGAAGCTTTCTCATTAAGTACACGCATTGCTTCATCAGGTTGAGGCACCGTAAAAGCAGGAACTCCACTCTGCAACAGAGACAGATCATTAAGAATGAAACTGAAACTCGAATACAGAACTTCTTGTCAGCACCTTGAAGATACCAGCTTTCTCTGCAGCGATTTCAGCAAGTGTGTGTCCTAAATAAAAATAACTGATCAGAAGAGAGAGAAAAAAAGCATTGTATCCAGAGCAATGGCGAGAAAAAAAGACTAACCAAGAATCTCCATATGATCATAACCAAGAGAAGTAATACCACAGACAACAGGCTTCTGAATCTATGATTAACATAATGCTTTGTTAGAGATGAAAAACATAATGAATAGAATCTTAATAATGCTTTGTCCTACCACGTTAGTCGCATCGTATCTCCCACCTAAGCCAACTTCTAGTATAACAACATCCACCTGCGTGTAAACATCAATAAACATTATATGACTTAAACTACATGAGTTAGAAAAAGAGATTTTGTCAGAAGAACCTGTTCTGTTGAGAAAATCTTGAAAGCTAACAAAGCAAGGAAGCAGAAGTAAGTAGGCATTGGGATCTCATTGCTGCTTTTCTCCTGCGCTTTAGTTTGCCATGGTATTAACCAGTGTTCTTAAAATTGGTATAGCCGCGCTTAGACATCAGGTCTAAACGAAACGATTTTTTTAAACAAATTAGTCTAAGCGTTCAAAATATCGGTCTAGGCGTCTGCCTAAACATTAGTCCTCTATAAGGCACCTAACCACCGTCTAGTTATTTCTTGAACACTGGTATTAACGAAATAAAAGAAACAGACAGAACCCTTAAAGCCTTTATGAATGTTCTGTTTCTAAAAAGCACCACCTTGAGTTTATGGAAGCAACACCAGAAGTAGTCCACAAACTTCTCCTGGCTTATCTCAATGCTGAAGCAAAAGCAAATTGTGTGTGTTTTGAACATTTTCTTTAGATGAAAGCATGATGATGTTTATGTATGCTTTCAGAAACTCACCCGTTCAGACGGAACCTCTCTCGTACATCGATTAAGTGAGGAGATGTGAATAAACCAGTTCGAAGACCGTAACCACGAAGAATAGATTCTGAAAATGTGCATGTTGATCCCTTCAAACAAATACACACTAAACTTTTAACGTTCATTGTATATAATCTCAAGGAACTGATGAGCCTTTACCTTTCCTTTAGTTCCAGCCACATGAATGATTTTCAACTGTGAGACTGCTTCTTCAAGCTCAAGAGCCTAAGAGATTCATGAAACCATTACAAAGAAGTTCATAACACACTAAAAGTGAAGGTGATTTTTGGAACCTTGAGATAATGGAAGAGGAGATGAAACCGGTGAGATTGGTTTTTATTAACAAAGAGGCTTCGTTTTGTGATTAGAGACGACAATGCATCCAATGCGTTCTGGTAACGAGCTGATGATTCATCTTCATCTTCTTCTTTTTCAGGAAAGTAAAACAGAACACAGATGAATATATAAAGAAAGAAAAACTAACGTTCAAGCAAAATCTTATTACAGAACATATCGAAACAGATGACTTACCACTTGCCATAGAACGAATCCAAAAGCGATTTGTGATCTTATTGGGGTTGGTAATGAGAGGTCTCAACTTTCAATTCAATCTAAGCGATAAAGGTGTTGGCTTTTTTATCTCTACATATACATATATACCGAACAAAACCGTTATCCATTCCTTAATGGATTCATTTCCACTAAAATATGAACCAAATGTGGACCCCAGTTACACAATAGTTTGCAATTAGGCTTGGTCCATTCGGTCTTTGGTTCGCTTTTGGTTTCAGTTTTTCGGTTCTAGAAATTAGAAACCATTTGGGTATTCACAAAATTCAGTTAGGTTATTTTGGTTTGGTTCGGATAGTAATGTTAAATAATGGCTAACTAGGTTAAGACCCGCGCCTTGCGCGGGATCAACATTATATATATAAATTATTTTATGTATTAAATATTTTTACATATTATGAAATAATTAATATATATTAAATAATTAAAGTTCAGTAACTATTAAATATATAATTAAATTGGTGTGAACATATAAATTAATTTTATTAATCCGAAAAATATTTTTTTATATTTGATAGGATATGTAATTAAATTTAAATGATATTATCATAGATAATATATTTTAGTTTATTTTTAATATTAATTTCTATTAAATGATGATTTCTACTCATATAGTTTCTT
>NC_027755.1:30072704-30090531 GCF_000695525.1 Brassica oleracea var. oleracea | reverse complement strand
ATATATATATATATATATATATATATTAATCTTAATAATTAATTAAATTAGACTTTTTACTTATATAATTTTTGTAATCATTTGTATTTTGTCATAGCAAAATTTTTAAACTATGGATCATAAAATTTGAATGTGAGACTCTTAACAGTTTTAGTAATTTATAGCCGTTTGTAAAAATTCAAAATATAACATATACATAAAAATCTAAATTTTTATTATATGGTTATTGTGGTTGTTTAATTTATTTAATAGTTTAAAATTAAACAAATATGGTAGAAGATACACTATTTTTTTTATCAAATCTTTATTAATGAAAATCATTAATTGTCATATATACTTTAGCCACATTAGGCAATTCCGTAAATTTTATTTAAGGAAATAATAAAATACATTAATGATGAATTTATTGTTAGTTTAATAAAAAATTTATTATATAATTAGATGAACCAACATATTTCTCTAATGATTCTAAGAATCATCCTAGTGATGACATGTGGCTACAAAAAGAAGTTGGTAATGCTTCTCAAATAATATATAGGGGATATATAAAAGACATTTCAAATCCAATTTGGTTCCAATTTTTCAAGTAATTTCGGATAATATGGAAAAAAACATCGATAATTCAAATTGTTTAGTTAAAAAAAAATAGAATTCAAATAATTTTTATTTATTGGATAAAAATATTCAGGTGATTCATTTTTTGTAATTTGGTTTATAAATAATATTTTTAGAATATTTAATTATTAAGAAATTAAATATAATTAATATTTTTAAGTATATAATTTGTATTTTAAAAATTCGGATACCCATTCGACTCTCGGTTTGGTTGCAATTTTTTGATATAAGATCTATTCGATTATTTATAAAATCTGTTTGGTTATTTATGAAATTCAATTTGGTTTAATTTTCTTAGTTCAGTAATTCGATTCCAGATAAATATGTCTAGTCCTAGTTTGCATTTTCAAGAGATTTTATGGATAAGATTCAACGAAACGTAAGAGATGTTCAGTCAAAGCCTTGAAATACCACAAAAGATTAAAATTTTCAGACATTGTAACACTTGGGGAATGTTGTTGTGTATGTCATCCAAACAAAGCAAATTTTAAACGTAGGTATCGATCAGAGACTTCCTCATCTCATCGACAATGGAGCTGGGTTGGGCTTCTCTTAGCTTGAAGATGCTGTCTATAACAGAGAGCTCTGTAGCGGTTGTGTCTGACCCGCAGAAAGCAGTCCAGTCATTAACCGTCATACCAGCACCTATGACTTCACTACCACGGTTCACGGTTCCGGCAACTAGAGGGACTTGAAGAAGTGTTGATAGTTCGTCCAAGTCTTCCACTGAGGTGTGAGGATGGACCTATTTGAGAAGAAAGACATCAGTGGTGAGATACGAATGTTAAATTCATTAGTGTTCTAAGGGATGGTCTAAGTATTGTTGTTCTCTTACAATGCCACCTCTGTTGGACAAGGCACAGTTACTGCCAACAAGGATGTTGCCAGCAATTGTCTGACGGAAAACTTCAACACCAAGAACATCTGCTATTATCTCCTCAGTTTCCTGTCAAACCAAACCAACTGGAATAAGTACAACAACTCCAATAACATGCCAAGATGTAAATTCATTGAAACCGCATATGCAGTAATTAGTTAGTTTTTCATCATTTATTGACAGTCAGCAGATATGTACAGCCAAGCAGTTTTACAAGAGTAATATAGCAGGAGACTGATCTTCACCTTGTCAAGATCGGTGTGAGCAAGCGCAACATGGTCATTGCAGGCAATGCAATTTCCAAGAGCAGACAGACGTTCCTCGATTCGCTGGACCACAACTGAATCAGGTAAACTGTTCCTCAAGTGCTGAAGCTCTGTCAGAAGGGAACAAAAAAAACATAAGTTAAAATTCAGGAGATGCAACCATACAAAAGACTACATAAACAATATATAATATCTCCATATCAAAACAACAAAAGACTCGCAGCATATAATACAACGTTACAGATTCCTCAATGAAATAGTAAATGGACGAGAGAATATAATCTTCACCAAAAGAATATTTAGATATAAGAGCCACCTCATCAGTTTAAACAGTGATAGGCAATGCAAATGCTTCAGCCAAGACATTCAGAAAAATCTCTAAATATTTGTTAACAGGGTCATGTTTCTATCAGGAATCTAAAGAGCAGTTCTTAATTGCGCTAAGAAACGGACTGTTGTAGCAAGATTGTACCTTGGTCAGTAGTTGTGTGGGGCACAAGGAGGCCATTCTTGTTTCCTATATACACCGAGAAAGAAAAAAAGAAACCATCTTTAATTGAAGAAAGATTAGAAAAAAAAACAAAGGTGAAGAGTGGAAAGCTAACCAGCACAAAGACGGCCAATAATCCGTGTTCCACCAAGAGAGGTCTTAACGATAGGGATAACATCAGCTAACTCCGACTCAAAAGCACTATTCTCAAACATAAACACCAAAACTGATGTAAAGCTACAAAGAGAGAGAGAGAGAGAGAGAGAGAGAGAGAGAGAGAGAGAGAGGTGTGCAAAGCAAAACCTGTAAAAGTTCTCAGAGCCTCCAATAGCGACTAAGCAATAGGCGTTAGTGAGTTTGGAGAATACTCCAACTTCACAGTTGTTCTCAAACTGAAGACCTGCCAATTATTTTTATTAACCCCACTTAGAAAGAAAGAGATCCCCACAAAGGAGTAAAAGCAGGGCTCTGCAGAAAACTTACGAGTGGCCATGAGGAACAGAAAGCTACCAACTTTGATAACTTACACCTGCGTATAAACAAAGAAAAAGATAAATCTTTATCATCAAGAAACGGGATGTAACAGAACCGGCGAAATTAGGGTTTCCAGAAATACTAAAAAGACTTGGGTTTGAAATCAATTAGGTTTACAAATCCGAAGGAGCTTACGAGGAAAGAATCGGGAAGGAGACGCAAGACAAAGCGGCGACGCAGAGGCTGGGTGGGGGTCCTAATTTAAAGGATGCTCCAATTATTAGAAAAAAATCAATTACTATCGTTTTTTTGTTTCAAGTCCCTGGAGAAAATGTAAAGTTGCAAGTCTGGCCAGTAGACTCTGCTATAAATTATAACTAGATGTGGAATATTAATTGTATAATCTTATCTTTTCTGGTTTATCCCCCTTCTGTTAATTTTAGAAACAAAACTTTGATGTTTATTGATAGATGACTATCATGACTTGTTAGAGTTTCTCTCTTTAGTATATCTATGCATTCCTCTCCTACTTAGACCATGATTAACCCGGGGTTTTTAGAGAGGAGTTCTTAGCGGAAGTTAAAAAACTGTTTCTTAATTTTTAACTAAAAAAGCTAAGAACCGTTTCTTAAAGTCTTTATTTAAGAACCGGTTCTTAGTTTTTTTAGTTAAAAGTTAAGAAACAGTTTCTTAACTTTCGCTAAGAACTTCATCCTAAAAACTCCTGATTAATCATGCTCTTAGACTGCTATTTCTAAATTTACTTTCAATTCTTCTACCATGTTTAGATATCTAAACTACTCAGTTCAGAAAATATTTTAAATTAAAATATCATAAATACTGAAACCATAGAAGGAGATTATGTTGTTTCTAAATATATGTATGTATTTGTCGTGTCTTCATTTTCTTTTATCTCCAAATCGCACATGATTTGAAAATAAGTAGATTAAAAATAAATCTATGAAAGTTTTTAATAATGGTACCGACTGTTTATTACCTTGGTTGAATGAAAAACATGAAGAAGCAGAAGTTGTGAATGATGATGAAACTTCCTCCAATTCTTGTTTTTTTCATAGCTCATCAAAGAGATGTAGAAGTTCATCATTTTTTTATACACAATCAATCACACTCTTACTTGAGATTTATGTTATCTGTTTTGAGAGAGAATCAGAAGTAGAATAAAGAAATGAAATATTTACAAAATCGCATCCCTAATTCAAATAACAATAAGATAAAAAAAATTATGAAACATTTATCTAATTTATTAAAAATAAATATAGTATAAGAGCAACCTTTTTAATTATTAAATTTAACTAAACAGTATAGACACACATTCATCAAATTTATATCTTTGACCCAGATTTTTATTTTATCTTCTGTGTGAGTTAGTGAAATTTAAACTGCTTGTTTTATATTTTTATTTTTATTTTGAACAAAAACAAATATAATTTTTTTTCTAAAAGGCTTAACTAAAACTATAAAATTCTCAACAGACAACCTTAAACTCTATTTAATCCAATAATAAAGTAACCACTTTTTACCAGCTGCAGTTGCATTTTAAATTTTATATCAAAAAATGCAAAAACTTATATAACAAAGTTTTGAAATGATAGAAAGTAGGAAAGAGTATAAGAAAAAATAAGTATGACTTGGATGCACATTTAATTTTTTTCATAGATATTACTCCTTCCGTATCACTTTTTTTTTTGACATCTCCCTCCGTATAACTTTAAGTGATGTTTTATGAAAAAAAATCTATTTCATTTTAAATGATGTTTTCAAGTTTCCATGTGAAAAGTAAATGCAATTTTATGCTTTTGATTATTTGTATTCTGTAGTATGATTTTTTATTGGTTGAATTATTTGTACTTATTGTTTTTTTAATATAAACGAGAAAGATTGAATAAAATTTTATAATTTCTTAATCGGTGTGCAAAAACCTTATATTGTTTGTTTGCTTTTGAAACTTAGATATTATATTGTTGGAAGTAGGTGACAACATAAGGACTATAGACGTACTTCTAAATCTTTTGATAAACGTTTAACATCTTTAATTCATATTCGAATCAATATTTTAGAAAACATATATTTCAAAACCGACTCATGGTATAAAAATAAGATAAAAAATCACCCAAAAAATGAAAGTACGACTGACCAAAAAATCAATAACTTGGAAAACATGTACAGTGAAATCTCTATAAATTAATAATGTTGAGACTACACCAAAATTATAAAATTTTTTATTAATTTATAGAGATATTAATTTATCGATATACTAATTGAACCAAAAACTCGATTTTGGACTATAAAATTATATTATTTTATAGAAATTTTTAATGTATATTAATTTATAGAGGTTAATTTAAAGAGGTTATACTGTACTACAACATAACTTTATCACAGATTTTTGATTTTATGCTTTATATTTGTTTAAGAAATGAAAGATTCCAATCTTTTATGTTAGCTAAATTTTAGGTAATCTGGTGTAGCACATATGATTCTTTTAAGGAAACTGATATTTATTATGTATTTTGTAATTTCATTTATTAAAATTATTTATGGTTAAAAGTAAAAAAAAAAAATGAGTGGCATTCACTTGTAATTATAAAGGCGAGTTAAGGGTTAATTCCAAATTGTACTTTAATTTTAATAGTATAGATAATTAAGTCAAAAGGGTAATGCGAATATGAGTGTAATTTTAAAAACAATAATAATAATTCTCGATTTTTTCCTTACCTAGTTCAGTAAAATATATTAATAAATTTCAAACAAAATTTAAAACTCTAAAACTTAAAAACAAAACTTAAAATTTTCTAATTTTGTTTTAAGTTTTAGGAATAAAAATAACTAAATTGTGGATAACCTTTTCTATATCAAATTAATTTTTTTTGTAAGTTAAAATAAATATATTTAATTTTCATTCAAAATTGAGTTTTCTAAATTTTAAAAATTTTCACAAAATTTAGTTATTTTATTTCTACAAATTTGTTTTGAATTCAGGAAATTTTTAAATCCTTTGAAACTTATTAATATGTTTGATTAAAATAAGCATAATTATGTATTGAAATGAACACAACTTCAAAAGTTAATTAGATTTTAACTCGTACGTCCGTGCAGATATTTTTTCATTTTATAAATTTATTTGATATTATTACAAATGTTTTAAATATATAATTCCAGTTTTAGTATTGTATATTATGTAATTCTATAATATTATTGTTTATATTTCTTATTCATCATTATTAATATATAGTGATTCGTTTAATACATTTTACTTTGTTATTAATTTTTATTACTTACTAATATATTTTCAAATTAGGTACAATAAAGTAACAATATGAAATAATCAAATAAATAATTTCATTCAAAATATGTTATTTTTCTTTAATTTATACATTTTCCTATAATACATTTTTAAAATTTATTTATTTATATTATAGAAAACAAATACGTGTAAGATAATTTATATTTACATGTTGTGTTTAAAAATATACTTTAACATATATTATTTTAGTATTTTACAGAGTTTATAAGTAAAAATAGTTTTTTGTTTAAATAATATAACCTCATTATTTTAATAATTTTATACATAGCAGTATCTATCATATTATTTTAGTAAAATTTATTGATATATGATATTTTTGGATGGTATGATATTAAGTTTTCTTTTTATTTTTAACTAAGATTTCAAAATATTAGATTGTTTTAATTTTTACAGCATATATAGTTTAGTTTTTCGTGTTACATTTCAAAAAGTTATTTTTATTATCTATGATTTTATCTTTTGTAAAATTTGAAATATTATCATTTTGAGTTTGAATATTTATTTTTCAAACTTTATATTGTCAAGAAAACTTTGAAAAACTACATGAATTTTGAATATTTTTTGTTACTGCATTAATACATTATCTTATCAAAAATATTTGAATTTTTGGTAATATTTTCTAATTTTTTCTCAACAGATTTTTTTATAGCTAAGAAAAAATTATAATTAAAATTTGGGTTGTCATTCATATTTTAAATGAATTATTAAAATTTCATAGTTTTCTAATAACATATATTTTAAATTGTATATGAACTAAATATTATTGTATAATATTATATTTTTGTGTATATACATTTTAAACAATATATTGTTGAGAGTTTCAAAAAGAAAAAGAAGATAATATATAGTTGTAGATATAAAAGTTTCACATATGTTAATAAATTTATTTTTGTATAAAAAATTGTATAGTTTACGAATTTTAACTCATTTTAATGATGAGTGATAATTTATTTAAATGAAACAATTTTAATTTTTTTTGTCAATTTACCTATTTAATATAATTTTATCATATTTAATTCATGTAGCACTTCTATTGTTATATAATACAGAATATAATTATAGAATTTATAAAAAAAATAGTATATAATTTTTATTTTCTTGCTTTATAATAAAATTTTAGTTAATATTTATTTACAACAACATTATATTACTAATTACAAAAAAAAAATATGTTATTTTATAAAAATATGAAAAAATCTAAGTTTTGAAATATTAAAAAAATTAAGTTTTGTTTCTCAACAAATTTTGTTATAATTAAAAAAATAAAAATTTATAGTTAGTTTATTATTAATGTAAATAATCAAATATGTCATATTAACTAATTCTTTAAGTGGTCCTACTATGACTTGTTAATGGTAGATAAAAATAGGAATCTAAATTAATAGATTAGATGTATTAAATAGATTAATTAGCTGATCTATCAAATTAAATAATAAAAAATTAGGTATTAAAGAACTTAACAAAATTCAATTGGAGTACTTTTATTTTATAAAAAATTATGGTTATTATCTGTTATGACTTGTGGTCTTGAGCCTGAAAAAACTTTGATCTCTAGTGAAGATTTAGAAGTGTTAAGCCCATTGAATAAGGTCTAAGCCCATTATTACTGAGAAAAGTGAGAAGCTAAGCCCATATCTATTCAATTTTCTTAGAACGTCAGAAAACTTCTCGATTTCAAATATACATATGGAATGTATGATGAGCAAAGTCCCATTCAACTATTGCCCAATGCTTGTAAGTTGTAATCATGTCGGTAAATCCATATTTTATTTATCTTCTATAGTAGTTTACTTGTCTGATGCTAAATCTGTTTTTACATTTTAGAACACACGGAAAGACCAAAAAATAAAATAAGAAGAGATATATATTAGTTTTCTGTAGTTTTATTTCACAAACATCATAAAATAAATGAAATTGATGATAATGAGTGTCGGAATACTTTTTTTGGTCAATAACTAAAGCGCTCAAGACATGTTAGTTTGCAACTTTTACTTGATTACACTAAAACTTAATAAAATAACTAAAGTATACTAAAATACTAGGTTTAGAACCGCGCAATCGCGCGGGGTGAATGTTATATATAAAACTAATTTTTATACATTATTAATGATTTGTGCTCATTTACGTATCATGTATATAATTAAATTAGAGTAAGCACATAAATCAAAACAACATCTCTCGTTTATTTACGATATTTTTTTGGTAAATAAATCAAAACACTCATTTTATTTATTTTATATGGTATATAACTAAATCTCAATGATATGGACATAGATATATGATCTATTTTAATATAAATATTTATTATTGAGAATTCGTACTCATATGATAAATACAAAATTTTTAATTTTTCAATGCAAATTTCAAAATTAAAATATTAAGGTTTCAATACTTTTTGAATAAATTTTTTGAAATAAACATATTTTTATATTTTTATATGTTATATTTAAACTATATTAATATATAATATGAATCTAATCTATTAAAACAGAGTCCTATTTGAAATTACCGTGGCACATTTTTTTTGGACCTATTGAACATGTTGTGACTACGTATTAAAAACATACTCCATATCTCTTTAATAGATTAGATGTATATGACTTTCATTAAAAATACAATTATCATCTAATTCTTAGACTATTAGACTGGATTAATGTCAACATACCTCATAGTGACAATTATATGATTTAACCTAATTCATACACGATTTTTTTGAAATCAATTTCCAATTCATTCTTCTACAGTAAAACAACAATTCATTGTAGGCCACCACAGTGTTTGTGCATATCATCATCATCTATCAACAATCGCGATTTGTTCTGTAGAGTAAAAAAACCCTAGACAGCTTAGAGACGTCTTCTGAGTTTCTGGATTTCCTAAGAATCCAGACCTTACTCTTCCTGATCTTAACTATGATTGCAACAGGTTGGAGTCATCGATAGCGTCGAGATCATACATATTCATCACTAGAAGCATCATCCACTAATTACAACAATTCCCTTAGTAGCTGGATCAGACTGTGAACAATGAGATGCTTCCACTGTCGTCAAGTTGCAGAATGCAATAAAGTTAAACGGTGGAGGTGTTTTGATTTTTTTATCTTGGCTCTGCTGTGTTCGGTTCGTTGGTTTGTGTTTGGTTGGATCTCATAATAGGTAAATAGAAAAGTTACAGTTTTCTGATCAATCAAGTTGACCTAAAGAAGTTTAGTTGTTGAGGTAGTCGAGTTAGTAGAGAAATATGGTTTTGATCATCAGTTGTGGTGAGATTACCAGAAGGAATCTCCTTTAGAGTGGATTCGAAGTTTGATTAGTGATGAAAGCTGGTTTAGGAGGTGCTTAAGGCTGTTGAGTATTGAGCTCAGAACAAATATATATGATTGATAGTTTAGGAAAACCCAAGAAAAAATCGAGCTAAAGTTTTGGGTTTTTTTCTTTGTTCTTGATGTTTTCCTAAGAAGCAATAGAGAATGAGTGTTTTTTGTGTGCTAGAGAATGAAAGTCATTGACTTTATTACTAATGTACAACCTTGCTGCTGTCAATGTGAGTTTGTAGTGTCTTTATATATCTTTCCAATCTTTCCAATTATTGTTTTGTGCTTAATGGTGTGTGTTGTAATATATTACAGCAAGTTCGTGTAAAAAATGAGTGAAAACAAATTTGGCTCTCTAGAAGATTTGGTGAAAAAATTGAGTAAAGGTACTGTTCAAGAAAGGTTCATGATGGCTATTAGTATTTAAAATTTTAGGATAGTAAGGAGTCTATATCAGTATGGAAAACTTAAAAAAATTGAAAATCAATTTTGTTTGAACTCTTATATACAGCTTTGTAGTGGGTTATTGCCCAAAGCTAGACATGAGCTCCTCAAGGATTGACAAGCATGCTCTGTTTGAGCAAGCTCGCAAAAACATATGCAGTTCCAAATGCAACGGCCTACTGCTTAAAAGTTTCTTGCGGATTGTTTCATATGGGAAGTTTTTACAACAAAAAAGATCCAGAGGAAGTCATGCATGCAACATATCAGTAGCCTCAAAAGATTAAAGTAATTGTACATCATTTGTTAATAACAGATGTATAGGTGAGTTACAGGACCCCACTGTTCATCAGTGGGGAGGTCTCACAACAATTCACACTTCTTGATTGCTATTTGTTTGTAAAATTTTCCAAAAGTTTCAAAATGTAAATTTATACGAGGTTGCAATATTCTTTTGATATTCTAGCATTTTCTGTTTTTTTTTCTTTAAGCTCTTTTGACTACGGATCAACAAAATTTACAAGTGTAAAACGTGAGTTTATCTTCAAAATTTTATAAAAAACTAATATGTATGTATTCAAAACATTATTAAATTATATATATGAAAACGATTGTTTCTATGATAAAACATTTTAAACTATTAAACAAATATGTAAAAATATTTCAAAAACATGTATAGTATTAACTTATACATATTACATATAAATTTGTCTGATAAAAAAAATTTGACACGAAAAGTGTGTACAAAAAAGTTCAAAATGATACAAAACCAAAATAACAAAACCTAAACCTAAACCAAACCTAAATTCATAAATAACTGAACAATTTCTATATTTCTTGAACCAAAAATCAAAATCCACAACGGAACCGGTGCCAAATCAAAAAATAAAACAAATAATTTTAACACGAACCGAATTTTATAAAATATCATCAGATCATAAAAAAATTATTTAAAAACATAAACTAGAAATATAAATACCCCGCGCAACCGCGCAGATCAGAATCTAGTGTCTATTAAATGAGACTTTATATTCATACGATTTTATGATCATTTGTATTTTGTTATTACAAAAAAAATTAAATTATTGATCACAAAATTTTTGTGTGAGACATTTAATATTTTTAGTAATCTATAGTTATTTTAAAAATTCAAAATATAATATATAAGAAAAAATTTAATTTTTTTATTATAAGGTTAATGTGATTGTTTAATATATTTTAATAATATAAACTTTTTAAAAAAGAGGTAAGATACAAAAATTGTTATCATATATTTATTATTCACAATTATTAATTGTCATATATATGTTAATCATATTAGGTAATTCCACAGTTTTTATTTAAGAAAAGTGCGAGAATATACTTTTGTACACTAATAGTCTATTTGATAGTTAGTTATAATATATGTTAAGATGAACCAACCTATTTTCTAAGAATTCTGAATTTCATTCTCATGATGATACGTGGCTACAAAAAAATGTTATAATGTTTCTCAATTAATATATAAGGGATTAGTATAGCTGAGATCAGAATATCGTTTAATAAGAATGCTCCAAGAATCAACAATTTTTTTTTTAGGAATCGACAAATTTTCTCATTGATGTTTCCACAAAAAAAGATATGACGAGGAATACTCTCTCTCCTGAGTTTTCTCTCCAACCTCTCTCCTAGGGTTTCCGCGACTCAAGCTCTCTTTCCGGCGGCCGCCTCCTTCGCTTCGCGGCCGCCGGACCCGTCGTTCGTCTCCTTTTCCTGCTGTTCCGCTTCTCCTCTGTTATCTCTGTTTTCTGCGATTGAGGGAGATATCTGCTTGGTTCTCAGATCTGAACTTCCAAAAGTAGATCTGGGTTTGTGGTGGCCGTGGATGGCTTGAGGACGGCTCCTCCCTGCTCTGCGTTCAACCTCTGTCTGCCTAGGTGGTTCTGGTCATTTTCCCGAGTTTCAGGTTAGCCTCTCCGAGACTGGTGATGTTGCAGCGCCGGCTTGCTCCTCCTCGGTCTTGTATTCCCCCGGTGTGGCATATGTGGGAGTGCGAGCAGTCGAGTGGAGTTGGGGTGTTTTGTTCGCCGGACTTGGTAAGCTTATTGCCCCTCTGTCTTGTTTGTGGTGTTCTATTGTGTTCTCCGATGGTGCAGTGCGTGGGGTCCTTCGGTGGCGGAGGCGTCGGTCCGCCTCTCCGTGTTCCCTGGTGGCGGCGCGTTAGGGTTTGAGTTCCTCCGTTCTCGCTTTTGCTCCGGCTTGGCTCCGGTTATGTTCTCTGCTCTCCACAGACTTTGGTGGTGGTCGGCGTTAGTGGCCTGCTCCGTCACTTTCTCTTCTCAAATAATCTCAACAGCTTTGTCGTTGTGGCTTCTGGGTGTTACCGATTTGAGCGGGTTGCGTGGTGCGACAATTGGACAGCGGTTTCAGAGTCCTGCTATGGTTTTGTCTCCTCCGGAGGGTTGTCCAATCTCCGATCTGTCTCTCTATATGACTGGCGGTTAGATGGGTGTACACGGTCACGGTGGGATGCAATGGAGGCGGTAATCTCCGGTGTATTCCACTGAACGACGGCATCGTCGGTTTACGGCTTCTCCTCGTGTCGTCGGTGGTTTCTTTTATCTCTGCTTGTTTTGGACCCGTGTTCTGATTCTTCGTCTGGGAGCGCTCTGGGTACTTATAGGAAGCTGTAGGAGCCGTTGCATTCAGGGTTTGAGGGCGCCCTTCTCTCGGTAGCTCACGGCAACGTGTAGGTTTCTCATGTAGTTCTCGGGTTTGATAGGTTTGAGCCCGTCTCGTTGTTAATCTTGTAATTCCCTTAGAGTTGTGATGTTCATTGTCTCTGGCTTTGCTGTTGTTCGTAGTTTGTTCTTGTGTTTTGTTGTCTTTATTGTTTTCTGCTACTAGTTTCTCTGTATCTTCTGTCAAAAATTGAAAATTGGTATAATATTTAACATTTTACCAAAAAAAAAAAAAAGATACGACGAAAAACTTGTTTGCCTAAAAATATAGTGCTCGAACGTGATGGCATTCGACTTTTCCACATTTGGAACTGAAGCTCATCGTGGACTTTTCTTCTTTTATCTTAAGTCGGAGACGCATGGCATGGAGATAGAGGTGGCGGCGAATTTGGGCGAACCGTTGTTTTGTAGAGAGAAAGGGAGAGCAATTCTCTCTATTCCTCCCTCTTTTATTTTCCTCTAAGCTTTCTTACGAGAACGTTAACTTTTGTGAATCGTAGTCACTAATCTTTCCCATTAATATTGTCACATATAGAAAATCATCCGCAAATGAACGAACCCTAATAAGATGTTATCAGACGTACAATACGAGGATGTCGGCCATTCTACTGAATTCATATATATCATAAACTAAACTGTAGTATTGATAGAACACGACACAAATTGACCCCACAATGACCATCTACGATAATGTTAAGTTTCACAAATACCTAGTACATAAATAATCGTTCGTTTTCTTCTTTTTTTTTTCAACGCGTCGGCCGAATTATGTTGCACGATGTAAAGAATAACATACGTGCCGGACTATGACACTACCCTCTCCGACCTCTAATCAAATATATTTAATTTCGCATAGATAGTTATAAAATATCTTAGAAATAGAAAAAACAAACATGCATATTATTAGTTTATGAAATAGAGGGAATACTATTTAATAACAACTCCTACATACAAAATAAATTTTTTGTTTTGCCTAAGTATAAATGTTGTTATTTTTACAGTTTTTTTCTTTTTTTTTTGAACCCTTTTAAACATTATAGGGGTCACGGGTCACCACAGAAATGTTTTCTCGATTTCGTTCAGTGCATATTCTTGTTATTAGTCTGGTTGCTAGCCAACAAAAAAAAAAGAATCGTAGCAGATTTGGAGATCACCAATTACAGTGATCTCTATATATGGTAGAGGTGATAAAAGGTTGGAGTCATTGTGGAGAGAAATTGAAGGTTGGAAGACATAAGTTTTGATAATTGACTACTAAACAATTGTTATATAAACCATATATTTGATGTTTGGCTCTTACTTAGAGCATCTGCCGCGATAAGAATTCTCTTTTGAGTTTTTCAATTATAAAATAATATTATTTCTTATATTTTCTTAATGATTAAATTTCAATTTAAGAATCATTTTAAAATAAATACATGGTAAGAGAGTTTATGGCTAGTATCATACATAGTACATACAATTACAAGCTCTCGCATTCGAGATATGATTTCTGTTTATCTCATTTTCTTTTTCTTTATGTTATTTATTCCTATACTAGCAACACCCTTGTGGTTGTGGGTGATCTTAGTTTCCCATGCGAGATCATCTGAGCTACAGCAATCATAGAGGAAGGACATGTGTTGCATATTTTCTCATGTGTCTTTAATATATCTCTTCAAATACACACGTCCAAAATAACATAAAATGTGTGGTGCACTACTACACGTAAAATAATTACTACCGTCACTGCTATACTAGCTAGAGATAGATGGTCAGTCCGCATGAACTCACGAGGTTACTAAGACACTTTACTATATTAAGCAAATGTTAAGTATACATATATATCTCCACCGTGTGCATGTGGTATCACAAATTCACAACAGTGATGGATTTAGGAATAAAGACGTAATCTGCATGCGTGAGGTATATTTCATCCCCTTGAGTTAACCCCATGTCCCCAGATGTTTAACTTACTATTAATTTCACCACCATTTGCTTAAGACCTTGTTTTTTTTTATAACTCTGGTATCTGGGCAGCCACATTCCCAACTATCCCCGAAAGAGGTCCAACACCCCAACGGAAGGGATGTTAAATCCGTTGTGATCAAGGCTCGAACCCGGGTGGCGGACAGTACAACTGTACATACTTTACCACCAAGCTACGAGCGCTTGCTTAAGACCTTGTTTTTTTTTATAACTCTGGTATCTGGGCAGCCACATTCCCAACTATCCCCGAAAGAGGTCCAACACCCCAACGGAAGGGATGTTAAATCCGTTGTGATCAAGGCTCGAACCCGGGTGGCGGACAGTACAACTGTACATACTTTACCACCAAGCTACGAGCGCTTGCTTAAGACCTTGTTATACTGTGGTTCTTAATTATTGTAACGAATGATTGTTATGATTTATTATTTTTTTTTTTTTTGAAAAGGCTTTCAGTTATTATTTTTATTTCCCTCGAAGAATGATATGAAGTGTCACATACTATGTCAAAATCACTTGAGTTTTGGACGTCAACGATGATAAAATCATAGAATTATGATAAAGAAACGTTGTGGCGCCGCGTATAATATATTATGAAAATTTAAATTGTTTTGTGAGATATTGCCAAGTAGAGCTGGCTTTGCTGTCCTCTCTTTGTGTAGTTCACGTTCGCGGTGCTCTCTCAGCCGCCAAATTTTATATTACCTAAAATACCCCCACCACCCGAGAGCTGATCCACTGCGCCACACTCTATCTCTTCAACTCTGCACGAGCACCATACCATGTCATCAGATCCTATGTGGGAACCCTCTCACTCATCACGTGGGGCCATGTGGTTGGGAATTTAGCTAAACAAAACATGAATGATGGTTGCAGAAACCTGAGTTTTTTATAATACTATTATAATTTTACAATGTGACAATATATTTTTGTTACAAGTCAGAAAAAATAATTGGTAAATATTGATATATTTATTTACAATGAATCTCAAAGAATTAGTTCACAAATTGCTACCATATTTGCAATTTACATCAAAGAAATTATATGATTACCGCAGAGAAGTAAAAAAAAAAACTAAAAAAAAAAAGTCGAAACCCTATCTTCTTTCGCAAGAAGTCGCCGTCTACTCAGATCTAGTTTTCCCCCGGCGTTCGGTGGCGCGAGGCTCCATCTTCACGTATGTGTCTCTCTATGTTTGCTGTCGTTCTGTCCCTCTTGGTTCGCTTCGATATGCGCGATGTTCTGGGTTTTAGTTTGGCTCTTGTGATTGCTCTGCTGCAGAGGGTTGCGTCTCCGGCGGTTTCTCTATTCCTCTGGCTCTTCGGCGAGAAGATCGAGCAAAGGATGTGTGCTGCAGTCGGTTTTTTGGGTTTGGATTTAGATCGTTTTCTCCTCAGATCTAGTCCGATTCTTCTGCTCATGAGGAGGAGGTTCGGTTTGCCTCTTCTAAGACTATGGTGGGTCTCTGCTTCTGGTCTTGGGTGTCATTTGGCTCGGGTTGGTGCTTCTCGGTTCTCGTCGGTGTCATCGGGCGCTGGTTCTCCTTTCCCTAGCCTGAGTGTGTACCGGTGGGTCTCTTTACCACGGTAGTGTGCCTTGTGCTTTGAGTTCGCAGGTGGGTTGGTGCTCGAGCACAGTCAAGGTTCACGTAGGTCTTTGCTTGCGGTTTAAAGGGTGGTCGTTTATGCCTCCTCAGTGGCCTCATGCCTCTACCTCTTCACTTAGAATCTTCTCTTCACGGTTCCTTGGTTAGGTGTCAGCCCTGGTTCTTCTTGTTGTCTTTGCAGGTGCAAGCAACGGATTCTAGCAGCTCTGGAATTAGCTTGTTGGTTCTCAACGGCTTCAGGCGTGCCAACGGTTCTTGTCATTGACCGCTTCTCGCGTGCCTAGTCTTCGTACACATCCCAACATCACTGTGGTTCGCTTGAGCTTTGGTGGTGGTGTGTGATTCATTTTAGTGCAGGTTTGGGGCTAATGGTCAAGGAGTGGGGGGGGAGGTGTCAGCCTGTTTTGCTTGGTCCGACATTGTGTACAGGCCGTCTACGAGTTGAATAATTGCTCGGCCTAGCTGATGCATGTGTGCTTGACCTCTTCCGTTTCTGTCTGTTCGTGTGGGCATGGGCTAGGAGGTACTCCACGAGCTGTTCTCGGCTGAGCTGATATCTTTAAGAGCGGATCATCGGGGAGGCCAAAATTACCGGGTTTCGTCTCTCGGTTTAACTTAGTTTAGCCTTTTGCGGCAAGTGTAGGTGTCATTTAAGTCTCGCCTCAGGATAGTTGTTTTGGTTTGTAGTGTCTGCCCGGTTTAGGCTAGATCGAGTTTCTGTTTAGATTTTTGTTTTGTTTTTTCTGCTTCTTGTTATCTCCTGCATTTCTGTCAAAAATTGAAAAATTTTGTAATAATATCTTTACATTTTTACCAAAAAAAAAGTAAAACTATTTACGACTAAAGATTTCTCAAATAAATAATCACAACAAATCAAATAAATAATCACAACAAATATGCGACACATATAGCATTACTAAATAATACTACAGTGTGATCTTTGTGTTTATTAATGAGTAATTTGAACAAAATTGCATGGTGGTTATGGATCATTTGCTATCGGGAATCCACAACAAACTAATCATTCATCAATTTTTAATTCTACTGGAAAACCAAATAATATCAAACATTAAATATCCCTGAAAACTAATCAGAATTATGGAAACAATGAATAATTTGACTAAAAAATTGGGTTTCAGCTTTTTCTAAAACTTTGGGTACAGCCAATTTGAACAATACCACAACCACCATGAACAACCAATTTGAAGTTTTTAATGTTCTCAAAATCGATTTACCCTTCTTCTTTTTCCATTCTTGTGAACTAAACACAACATATCTCTCACTTTCTCTCCACAATGAGCTAAAAAAACCCAAGATTTTGATTCTAAATTTTTTATGGTTCATAGAGTCATAGAAGCTAACGATTCTGGGTGGGTTACTTTCGTTTGTGATTCTGTGTGCTTGGAGAAGCCTTATGTATGCTAAGGAACTTATCTCACCAATTTAAGGTATGACATCGAGTTTTTTTCCAGATCTGTTCGTCAGACGACTTACTTGGGAAGTCGTCTGGCTGTAGACAACTTACCTGGAAGTCGTCTGGTCAACGCAGAGGTTATTTTTGCAATTGACTCTGAAATCTGTAACCTGAGACGACTGAAAGTTAAGTCGTCTACTATTGTTTGGTTTCAAAAAAATTTCCAAAGAACCTAGACGACTTACATTTCAGTCGTCATAGGTTAGTTTTGCATTTGACTGGATTATTTCAGAAGTTTGACTTTTCTGGACGACTTACATT